>NW_006159731.1:320071-346213 GCF_000334495.1 Tupaia belangeri chinensis | reverse complement strand
AGAGAGAGAGAGAAAGAGAACACAGCAAATACACAGAGATTTAATGACCTCAGAAGTCCTTCAGTTCCAAGTAGCAACTAAAACTTTGGCAACTGATATCAGGGTTAAAGAGGTGTAATTATAGTGGGAAAAGAAAGCTTTGGAGAATCAGACATGAAGTTCACCATGGATTCCATGACCGACAAGCTTTGTGATCTTGGACAAATCACGTAATTCTCTGAGTATTGTTTTTCTTCTCTATATCATTTTCCTCACACTTTGTGGAGGATATGAGGATTTTTATTTATTTATTTATTTCCTAGATTCTTTTTTTTCATTTTTAAAAATTTATTTTATATGTTCAATCACTGTATATCACTACACCTTATAAAATGAGTTACCCAACATGAATACACTTCACACCAGTCCAGTTGAAACTATCATAAATGTTACCATCAACAAGCAACCTTCCATTTCCATGTCCCTTAAGTTTCTTGCCTTCTATTTTCCCCTTGATTCCTTCATCTCTCCCCCTTCTCCCATTCTCTTCCCATACTATCTCCTGTATTTGTAACCATTTTCCACACTTCTGTATCCTCTAATCTTTCAGTTTCCACCGTAAAGTGTGGACGGTCAATGTATATTAGGTGGAGACATACAATGCCTCTCTTTCAAAGCCTGACTTGCTTCACTTAGCAGTAAATCCTCCATATTTGTCCACTTTCTGTCAAATGCCAGGGTCTTATTTTTTATGGCCGAGGAGTATTCCATAGAGTATATATGTCACACTTTTCCAAACCAATCAACTGTTCATGGACATTTGGGTTGGTTCCCTGTCTTAGCAGTTGTGGACAATGCCACAATAAACATAGAGATGCAAGCACTTTTATGACTGAGAGTTCTATCCTTTGGGTAGACAGCCAGGAGTGGAATTGCTAGATCATATGGTAGTTCTCTTGTAGATCTTTTAGGAACTTCCATATTGTTTTCCACTATGGCTAGACTAATTTACATTCCCACCAACAATGTAGGAAAGTTCCCTTTCACTACAACCTTGCTAGCACTTATTATGTTTTGTTTTCTTTATCTTAGCCATTTCAACTGGTGTTAGGTGGCATCTCATTGTAGTTTTGATTTGCATCTCCCTTATGGTGAGGGATGTTCAGCAGTTTTTCATAAGCTTTATGGCCATTCATATGTCTTCTTTAGGGATTTTTGTCAGTTGACTTTCCAATCTTTTAATTGTTTTGTTTTGTTTTGTTTATTTTTTTTGGTAAGGCATAGTTTTGTCTTCTACATTGAGATTCAGTCTTCTGCATGATTTAATCTGCTTTTAATACTTTTGAGGTAGGTTTTGATCTCCTGCATTACAGTTTTCTACTCTAGGAATTCTGTTTAATACTTCTTTATGTTGTCTATATCCTCCTTCAAGTCATAAAAGTACTTCCTCACCTCCTAGAATTCAATATTTCTTTTATCTTCCATCTCACAGATTTTTGTTGCCATAAATATTCTAAATTCCTTTTCTGACATTGCAATAATTTCCTCTGGTTTTCCCATACTTGGAGACAAGTTACTGTGTCCCCTTGTGTGGCACATATCACTTGGTTTTCTCATACTTGAGGTTCTTCTCCAATTTTTAGTCATTTGGTAATGTATTCACTTTGGGCTAATTTGTTGGAGAAGTTTTCTGCCACTGTGAGCTTGTGTGCTTCCCTTTAGTGTGAGGTTCTTCTGTGCCAATTTCTCTCTTGTACTGTGTTTTGCAATTTGGTATCCACAGAAGGAGTTTTGAGTTCAAATTTATGAAGAGAATTATCTCCCTTTTGCAGCTGGTTCAGTGGGAAGTGGTGAGGAATTCTCTGAGCATAGAAAAACTCAGATGTTTGGCTACTATGCACCTCGACCTGTCTGTACACTCACTGGGTAGAAGCTGAGCAGCAAAATAAGAAAGAAAGGTAGAAGAAAAAGTGACTACAAAACAGAAAAAAAAGAAAGAAAAGAAAACAAAATAAAACCCAAAAAACTATGTCCATGCAAGTGTGGCCCACAAAATAGGCATAGCCCCTCAGATGCATATGTCTCCCTGAAATAACTCTGTCCTATGTAGAAGGAAGGAGGTAAAGAATTAGCAAAAGAAAGGATTAGGAAAAAGATTTAAAAAAAAAAAAAAAGATACCCCACCACCACCTTTCTAGCTATTGGCTGGAGAGGGGAAGTTTCAAGAGTAGGCAGCAGATCACGGTTGTTCAGCCCTCATGCTGGTCCCTGAGATGGGCAGAGCACCTCAGATGTAGATGTCTCCCTGCAATGCACCTGTCCTATGTGACGAAAAGGGAGGAGCGTAAAAAATCAGCAAAAGAAAGGATTAGTAAAAAGAGAAAGAAAAAAAAATAAAACACCTTTTCCACTCTACCTTTCTAACTATGCACCTGGGAAGTGAGATTATAAGGGGGAGGAGGGCTGTAGACCAGAACTGCTGAGCCCTCATGCTGCTCCCTAAAATAAATGGGCAGAGCACCCAGATATAGATGTCTCCCTGCAATCAGATATGAATCAAATATGAGGATTTAAAGTACCTGATTCACAGCTTTTATTTATTTATGATAGCTGACCACTGCTTTGTTACCTTTACTTACTGAGCCAGAAAGTTGTTTTTTAGTTCTGGCCACATAAACCATCATTTTATTTTTATATTTTAAGTTTTTTAACTTACTTATTGAGAAATATATAGAGGAAGGCCCTAGGATATGAACCCAGGACTTTCCCATGTGGGTCTATATGTTAACAGAGTGCCATCCATCATTCACTTTGATGTTGAACAGATCTTTCTTTTTAAGGAGCATGGGGGAGATATTAAGATATTGCATGAGTGGGAGAGTCAAACATATGTTCTTCTTAAGATCAGACCCCAAATTCTTTTTCCTCATGTCATGTTATCTAATCACAATAGCTAGCAAGCAGTTGGGGAGAATTCATTTGGGAATTGTCCATTTTTTTCCCTTTTAGGAAGAATATATTTTACTCCTCTATCCATTTAATAAAACATAAATTTTCCATGAATCTTGAAAATAAATCCATTGGCATATTTCTTTTTTTGAGAGATTTTTGCTGTAAGGTATGTATGCTCACCAGAAAGACAGACAGACAGACAGAAAGCAAGAAATCACCTCCCTCCCCAAATGTGGTATGACCACACTGCTTTCCCTTCTCCTTCATTCTCCTCTTGGGATTTCAGGCACACATGTATATGCACCTGGCATGAGTTTGAAGCTGCCAGGTCTGAGACTTGAACTGTGATCAGCCATGTGGGAGTCCAGTGCCTTAACCACTGTGTCTCCTGCTGGCCCCTGCATTGGGTTTCTAAATGGTCAAGAATACTTGCAGAATTTCAAACATGCATCTTCTAAATAAGGTCTCTGTTAGAGAGATAGAACATGTGTTTCCCTTTGTTTTATACTATAACAACAGAAAGTTCTACCTTTCTGTTTTATCAGTGACTGGGGTGGTGAACTTTGGTTTGTAGTCTGCTAGCCCCAGTCACTTTTCTCCTCCCTCCATCCCTCAGAGACAAAAATAATGATGAGTAAACAATTAAATATACAAGTACTAATAGAATTTGAATAAATTAACCCTGAATTAAATACCATTTTAACTTTACATAAAGCAAAGGCCATTTTTATTAAGATGAGTAAGCATTACTTGATAATTTTTAATTCTTTTTTTTGTTGTTGTCATGGGTTTTTTCTCTTTTTTTTGGTTTGTTTCCAGTATCATCTTTTGTTGAAGTTCAGCTTTCTAGAAGATAGACTCTGAAAAGGAAGTAGTTTGTCAAGTGTATTAAAGAGTATTATTGGAGTTGCCTTGTGTGGGGGGAAAGTAAGGAAGGAGGCTTGAACAGAGAAGTTGGATTGTGGTACAGTCTTAATGAGGGCCTATGACCCTATGAGGATCTGTGAGGCTAGGATGGCTGTTCAGAGTTTTGCTAAATTAAGAGGAGGATCTTAGGGCTTCATATACCTGTGCCAATCAACCATTGGATGTAGGCTGTCTAGAAAGTGGAAGACTTATTTGAGGCAACTGTTTTTAACATAGGGAGATTCTAGGTAGCACATCATTCTCCATGACACCTTAGACTTGGATAACTTGATCTTTGTCCAGGGCCTTGCATTTTGAAGGGCTTCGTTCTGTCCTTCCTCCAGCCTTGCCATTTTTTTATTTCCTCAAAAGATACATGTGCTTGCTGGAGAGAGAGAGAGAAACAGAGAAAAGAAGTGTGGTATATTATCTGTTGAAGATCATTTTATAGTTTTATCAACTGGACTAGGAGAAATGGTCACATGTTGAATATTCACTTCATAAGCTAAATAATGTAATTGAATGTATAAAAAAATTAAATAATAAATAAACAAACAAACAAATAAATAAATAAAACGGGATGGGGGAGAGGAATGGAAAGCAATTGTAGATACCAGAGACAGTATGGGAGGAGGGTGGCAAATGGCAGAATGTGTTTCATATAAACATATATGAAACAAGAAATGGAAAATTATTTGTTGACGATAACATGTATAACTATACAGTGTATTCTGGATGGGAAATCACATTTTGCATGCTGTGATGATGTTCAATGAATAAATGTAAAATAAATAAATGTTAAAAAAGTTAGGAAGGCTAAAAAAAAAAAGGAAAAGAAAAAGAAAAAAATAGAAATCATCCTCCAAAGAGGGTAGCCATGTTGCAGTCTCTTCTCCATTCACCTCTCAGGAGTTTGGACATGTATGCCCATGCATCCTGCAAGATTTTCCATCCTCTGTGTCCAAGACTCAAACCACAGTCAATCACATGGGAATCCAATGAGATAATCACTATGCCATCTGCTGGCCCCAAGCCTTGCACTCTTTAAGAGGCAAGGATTCTGAGTGGCCAAAGACATATTTACATTCAGAGTCTGCATCCCTCCTGACTGTACTTTTGATACTCAAGACTCTATAAAATCTTTCATCCTAGACTACAGGAGTGGCTGAGGAGCAACTATTGGAGGGTGAGGGTAGGTGTACATAGTAGGGTGTCCACAAACATCCACATGATGATCTTTATATATAGAAGGTGGTTATTTTGGGGGAAAGGTATGGGAAGGGAAGAGCAGAGCATTTGAAGATGTTCATTTGTATTTGTACTCTAAGCTCTGAAAATGGTAGAGGATGGCCTTCCTTGTTACCTATTCCCTTATCCTTCCTTGTAGTTAAATAACTGAAGACAGTTACAGGATTGGACTCCAGTTGCAGAGGCATAGGTCAGAGACATGAGAACAATTCTGGTTATTGCCACAAGGCCAGATGCTTCCTTCACTGGAAAATATATAGCTTAGTATAAAGGGCTAAGCTTATCCTAAAAGCTTGACCTCTTAGGAAAAGTAAGAACAAGTCTTGCCCCTTATTTACCTTATCTCATGGAACTATTTGTGAGGATTAGAGTAAAAGTCCATAATCCCTTCATAATTCCCTGGACAAAGGTGCTATAAAAGCACAAGACATTATAGTGTAATCCTTAGAATACATTTATTCTACAGGTGGGGGGGGCAGGGGCACAGACTTCGAATCATGGGTTCTGCTGACTTGTTCAAATGTCTGACTTAGCAACAATGTGCTCTGTATTGATAGGACAATAGTAGCTAAGAGATGATAAAGCTTTTGTAAATGGGTGAATAGCTCCTGGGGGAAAAAAACCCACATATTTTACCTGATAATACCCAACTCAAATAGTTATTGTAAATTTTAGAAATGTTTCTATCAATACATTGAGCAGTTATGTGTCTCAAAATTTGATTCTACAATTTTTCAGCTGTCACAACTAAATCTTCTACTAACCAAAACACCTTCCAAAGTTCTGAGGTTAACTCAGTTTCCGAGACAATCTATAACTGACATGTTTTTGCACCTGAATCACATTTCACAGCAGACTTCACACCAAACAGATGACTCTTGAAAAAAAAAAAAAGGAAAAATCCATCGAAGGCATGGTAGCCCTTTGTACTTTTTAAAATTTATATATATATATACATGTGTATATACATACACACACACACACACACATATTGCTATAAGTATGTGCATTTTGCAGAAGAGAGACAGAGAGAGAGAAAAAGTGAGAAATCACCCCCCAGATGGGATGGCCATGCCATATTCCTTCTCCTCCATTCTCCTCTCGGGCATGCCAGGTCCAGAACTCAAACCACAGAATCAACTATGAGAGATTCAGCACCTTAACCACCACACCAACTACTGGCCCATCTTTTTGCATTTTTTTGACAACTTTACCCAAATGGTAAATAAGCCACTTCTCTCCAAAACAAAAGTCAGACACTCATCTCTGCTTTTATCAGTATTACATGATCTCTAATTAATGGTCTCCTGTAAACTTACTATATTCTTCGATTCTTAGTTTGCTGGTTTCTTTAAGATTTTATATTTAACAAATGAGAAAAATGATCTAGAATTATGAGAACTATCCTGTGAAACACTTTTCCTTGCTTTCTAAGTAGCAGGAGCCACACATTTTGTTCAATGTCTTTTTCCCTTAACCAAATTGGTCTAATAAAACTGAATTCCATAGACTACATATCCTGTATAAACATAAGTATTTTAGCAGATAATTGCACAAGGACTTATTTGTTATTGGTAAACTATATTTATCTAAATGGGCAAATCTTAGATGATATCCTATGCATTTCCCCTGCTGAAACAGAGTCTGAGAAAGCAGCTCTAATCCTGTGTTGTGGTTTACTAGTTCTATCATCTTGGCCCATAGTTGCTACCAATAAAGAAGTTGGGGAGTTGAGTAAATCAGTGATTTCTAACCTGAGTATATAACTGGAGCTCTTCATTTATTTCAATATTGCAAAAAGCCTAATTGAAATAGTTTTTTTTCTTCTTAAACCTATATAAGTTTGTATAAGCTAAATAAAATAGAAAATTCCTTCTCATTGATTGGAATATTATCAACTTTGTATGGTAACAGTGTTTTCCTCATGTGAAACAGAATAAGGAGCGAGCTTAATCATTAGGTTGATTTATATAAAGTTGTTGCTATTTGACAGTGCTGACCTAAAAAGAAAAGTAATTTCATATGGCTTAATACATTTTAGTGCATTTTAGCCTGGGGACATAGCCTATTGCAGAGGTAAAAAACTTTGACTTTAAAATCAGAGATCTTAGATCACTCAACCTCAGCTAGCTTCAGTTCCTTCATATGTTAGATAGCATTTGGCAGTACCTGTTTCACAATTTTTATGATATCTAATGTTTGATATTTTTAAAATATGCAAAATTATTAGCATTATGCCAGGCTGAAAGTAAGTCTTCAATGATTCATAGCTCTAAGAATTATTAGCTCTAATAAACAAAGCTTTGATACAGAATGTCATATTTTCATGATCTTATTGGCAATCATTTCTAGGCTAAGGTAGAGTTGAAGTTACGTATTCCAGATGTTTAGTACAGCATTCTTAGAGGAAGAATGTTTAGTGTTTAGAGATCTATGAATTTCTGTCAGAACCTATGTGACATTTTCCCTTGACTATAACCCAAATGGAATAAACCTGCATTCAGTGGTAAAAATAAAATTAAAATTCCATGTATGTGTGTGACTTGGTGTCAAATCTAAGAAATCATTACCTAGTTCTGAGGAGTTGAAGTTATTCTTCAATGTATTGAGCTGTGTATTTCTCCTACCAGTACTACACTGTCCTGATAGTAAACTCTGACATCAGGAAGAGTGATTCCTCCAACTTTCGCCTTTTTTTCTTTTCCCCTCCCATCCCCTGCTCTCCTTTCCCCTTTCTTCTCTTTCTCTTCTTTCTTTCTCTCTTTCTTTCCTTTCTTTGTTTATTTTTCTTTCTCTTCTCTTTTCCTTCCTTCCTTCCATCTGACTCATGTGCTCATCAGACACAGAAAGAGAGGAGAAAGCAACTCACATGGGGAGTGATCACACCACCATCCACTTTCTTCCTTCTTATCCTCCTCAGTTTATTTATTCTTAGGAATTTTTTTGGAGCAATTGCGTGTGCCTTGTGTTTTTCATTTTTGTTTGTTTATTTATTTTTTAAATTTTTATTAATTTTTTGAAGAGGTTTTTGCTATAAGGTGCGTGCACTTGCCAGAGAGATACAGACAGAAAGCGAGAAATCATCCCCGGGGGGATGGTCACACCACACTCCCTTCTCCAACATTCTCCTCTCGGGATCTTGGGCACGCATGCACATGCACCTGGCGTGAGTTTAAGTCACCAGGTCCGGGACTTGAACCACGGTCAACTACATGGGAGTCCAGCGACATAGCCATTTTGCTAACTGCTGGTCCCAATTTTTCCTTATTATTTTTTGTTGTTGTTGCTATTATATAGTAATGCAATTAATTGTTATATATTAATCTTAAATTTTGTGAGCTCATATAACTCAGTTACCAGTTCTAGGAGTTCTAAAATAGAATCCTTGAAATTTTCTACATAGTCAGTTTTCTACACCATCTGTGACAGTTTTATTTCTTTTCCAATCTATTTTATTTCTTTTTATTCTTATTACTGTGATTAGAATTTCCAGTAATATGTTGAATAATGGTGGTAAAAGTTTTCTTGTCTTGTTTCTGATCTTAAAGGGAAAGCATTTAGCCTTTCACCATTATATAAAAGGTTAGCTATAGGTGTTTTTGTAGATGCTCTTTACAAATTGAGGAAGTTCGCTATTCCTAATGTACTAAGTATTTAAAAAATAAACACATGTCCAGTTGTGTCAAATGTTTTTCCTGAGTGAATTGATATTATCATATGATTTTTCTTTAGTTTGTTAATATAGGTATTAGAATTCTTGATTTTTAAAATATCAAAGTTTTCTTGCATACCTAAAATAACCCTGCTTGGTTGTAGTGTATTATTCTTGTGACATATTTCTGGATTCAATTTGCTAAAATTTTATTGAGGATTTCTGTTCTGCTTTTAAGAGACTTGTTTAACTTTCAAGCTCCCTTTTATGTGTAGCTTAAAGTTTAACAAGTGTCCAGAGGGGAGAATGTCTTCCAGGAAGAATGCATGTTAGATTATAACTGCAATCTCTGCAGCTGAAAGATAATACAAGTAAGTAACCTAAACTGTTTTTCAAGGGCACACAGAAAGAAAATGATGTAACTAGAAAACATAAAGTGATAGTTACATAAACATTCCATGTACAGCTTTTCCTATTTATTTATAGACAGAGTCTGAAGATTCAAATTTGAATCCACGCTACATGCTAGACCATGACATACCCATGAATGGTAGTCTGTAAAGCCTAATTATACATTAATTCATTTATTATAAACACTGATTCCTTGCAAAGCACCATTCTAAGAGTACCAATTGTGAAGCTTCTTACTCATTTTCCTATGGAGCAGATGGAACTTCCCATCGTCATTGGAAATGTTCCATATGTATTTCTTTGAGCAACTAAACCTGTGTAAACACAAGGATGATTAAAACATCAGGGACAGATAATCAGATTCATTATTTTTTCAGTGTTTCTTGGGAAGGAAGTGTTACAGGAGACCCTTGATCTGAACCATCTTACTTGATAGGATACATTGATAGAGTCTTTGCAGTTACTTTAAAACCCAGAAAAAACAAAGGGGGGTTGTCACATTTATAGCCTTCACCTTACCATGTTAGCCTTGCTTTAGTTGCTTATAATTCTAGGTCATAGGATTTAATGAGCCCCTACATATAAATAGGAATCCATTTATGCAAACAAAGCATCTCTTTGGAGGCTGGGTGATTTACTAGGCAATTATCCTAATTAGCCCAAGAAAATGTAGGTTTTTGGGTGAATTGCTGGTCATTAAAAGACTCCTCTTACTGATTTAGAATTCATGGGAACATTTTGTCATTAGGAAATCTGATAAAAAAGAAATCATATTTTGCTTTTTATGCAGCTGGACCTATAACTGCACAAAGATGCAGACTTTTAAGTGATATATGTTTCACTGATTTGAGTAATATTCTGTTTGTTCTCTTAAAAATACTACATCCATTCCTAAGCAGAACAGGAAAAATGGCTTTGGCTACACTCCATTTTCCAGGATAATTTTCTTCAAAGAAGACTGAGTTCAGATGACTTTGAAAATTCATTTCAAAGTCCTTCCTGGATATTTTCTTTAATGTTGATGGAATTGATGTTGAACTATGACATGTTTGTACACCATTCACATTGATTCAATTAATTAAAAATGTGTGTTCCAGGCTTAAGTTCTTGACATGCAATGTGTTTATTGCATTTTTAACTGCACAAACAGATTTTCTTTGCCATTTAATAACTATTGGAAGAAGACAGTCAACTCAGAGACAAAACAACAAAAAGCAACAATAAATTAATCTAAGTTTTCCCATGGTAAGTTAATGCCCTTTTTGTTTGTTCTTTTTCTTTCTTTTCTGGAGGGCATATACACTCACCAGAGAGAGAGAGGAGAGGAGAAAGCAAGACCATATTCCCATGGAGAATGGTCATGCTGCAGTCTACTCTCCTCCTTTTGGGCCTTGGGCATGCATGTACACATGCCTGGCATGTTTCTCAAAATTGTGAGTCAAAACTTGAACTGTGGGGTTTTTATGAGGAATTTGGCTACCTTATCCACCAGGGCACAGAGCCAGCTGATAAATTACATAAATAATTTTTATTTATGTTTCCTTCCCTACTACTGATTCCTTTAAACTATTAATACATAGTGATGAAGTAAAAAACTTTCCAATTTGCCAATGATGGAGATCAGCATCACTGATGGGGCTTAGGGGGAGGTTATTATGGCACAGGCACTTGAACACTTTGCAAGTTTAGTGCTCTTCATAAATTCTTAATAACGTTATTCCTGGTATGTCACAATGGAATAATCATCTTACCAATAAAATTTTCCCTTTGTTTCCAAGCTGAGTGATCTTTTAGAGACTTGCATTTATAAAGAGACCCCCACAAAGGGGATTTTACCAAAACATTCATCTTGCTTTCCCCAGAAGTCAAAGATGATTGCTTCTATTATTTATTTAAAAGGCTCTGAGGTCTTTGATATAGAGACACTATCTTCAAATGCAAGCATGTTTCTCTGTGTCAATACTTTGATTCCAATGACAAAAACTTTTTTCTTTCTTTCTTTTTTTTTTTTTGGAGAGGTTTTTGCTATAGGGCTTGTACACTCTCTAGAAAGACAGAAAGAAATAGACAGAAAGCAAGAAATCATCCCCCAGGGGGCATGGCCATGCTGCAATCCCTTCTCCTCTATTCTCCTCCTGGGATCTTGGGTATGCATGCACACACCCCCAGCGTGAGTTTACGCCACCAGGGACTCAAACTGCAGTCGACTACATGGGAGTTCAGTGACATAGTGATTGCGTCAACTGCTGGTCCCACCAATGACAAAAACTTTCACCACTCATTTCTTATACAGTAGCAACTGCTATATGCAATCATTGTTTTTAGTGTTAAAGAGTACACATGCACTTGGGGCCAGCAGATGATGTAATGGTTACATCAGTGAACTCCCACATTGTCAACCGGGGTTCGACCTGAAACTTTGGACCCAACGGCTTGAGACTCTCACCAAGCAAGTATGTGTGTGTGTGTGTGTGTGTCCCAAATCCTGAGAGGGGTATGGAGGAAAATGGATTGTGGTATGGCCAACCCCCTTTGGGCTGATTTCTCACTTTTTGGCTCTCTGTCTCTCCAGCAGCTGTGCCCTATAGCAAAAATATCTCTAAAAGAAAAAGAAAAAAAGCACATGGTACATTGTAATTCGCAAGCACTATATTTAGGATAATACAGATACTTTGGGTACATACGCTCACATTCATTCACATATTGGAAATTAGATGGTACCAGTCACTCACCTTTCTCCTTTCTGTTTTCTTTCAAATGAAAAATACAAACAGAAATATAATTAAAGATTAAAAATTGAATAAGGTTTACTCATGGATTAGACAACTTCTCTAAAATCCTCAGAGAGCAGTTTCCCGCTAACTTGTAGGACAAAGTTATTTCTGGTCATAAGTCTAAGACAGAACTGAGTTTTTGTAATGAACATTTATCTAGCTAACTGAAAGGACAACTGTTAAACAAAAATCTAATTTTTTTCAGAACTAGAAACAACCTACCTTTCCTCTCACATGGTTCTGTCTGTAGCTTAACTTGGCCCAGCAAGTTGAGACTTCCTTTGGTCTCACTATTAGGTAAGCTTAGAGGAGTGAATGATGAGAGAATGAGGAGCAGAGCATTAATCCTACTTCACTGTTCATCATTTCTAGGTGAAAAGGAGGTCACACTCCCTCCATGGAATCAGGAAGAGTGTAGAGACCATAACAATGTACCCTTCAAATCTTACTGCAGAGAAAGTAATTGAACAACAGCCTCATCTGCTTTTCTTGAATTCATAACTACATTTATGCCTAGGTCTCATTTTCCAAAAGCTATTCCTTAGAAATAGCTGAATGCAACCAAGACTTAAAAACAGGCCCGTTTTATGGAGATGGGGGACTCGCTGACACATGACTTTGACTCAAGGAGGAGTCGGTACCAGCCTTGCTGAACTTTCTTAGAGATGCTGGGCAGCCTGAAACCTAATTTCCTCCTTTCCACTCCTCTCCTTCCGTTCCTCATATCCTCCCCCTCCCTCCTTCACAGGGGTTAGTTCTGCATTGCAGTTTGCTGCTTTCCCAGCTGTCTCCAGCCCCCCTCTCCCCTGCCCCATTTCCATTGTCGGTTACTGACATTGCCCCAGTATATCTCATGTTTCTAATTTTATATTATTGTCTGCTTCTCATAGGACCTGGACAAATTGAAAGAGCAAAGTCATCTATCCACCAGCACTGAACATAGACACGTATGAGATAATATAGAGAAGTGCAATACTTGGTTACTTTGCTCACATCAAAAGCTATTTCTCAGGACTAAGAGATAAACTGAATCTTTTAGAGCAGTACTTCTCAAATTCACAATGGCGAAGGACCCTTTCTTTTGAAGTTGTCAATCCATTGTAAACCGATGCTTTTATAAAATATAAGGAAAATGAATTACTAAAAAAATGAAAAGACATAAAATATAATGTTTGATTTTTTTATGATTAGAGCCAGAGACATAAAATGACTTCATCACATTCCAATAATAGGATTCTAAAGACTTATCATTCATCCTTATCTCATGGCAGACTGGTAACAGTTCTCAGCCTATCTGTAGTCCATGGATCACACTTTGAGTTGCTCTGTACTATAGTATGTGGCACTCAGCTGTGTTTACATGATATTGAATCAAATGGTTGAAAAACTGAAGATTCAAACCATCAAATTTCTGTTTCTTGAGGCTTTGGGGTTTCCAGAGGATAAGGCCTGGTTTGAGTAGGACAATGAATTGACTGGTTGCACTGGAAGGAAATTGAATCTACCATTCTGTGGGCTTCAGAAGGGGGTTTGTGACTAGGCTTTGGTCAGAAAAATCTGGTTTGTGGTTGGCCGCAAGAATATGTCTTAGTCTTTTAAATTGTATTCAAGATAGACACATAAATATGTCCTCGGTTTCTGGCAATTTCAGAACCTGGGGTGAATATCCCTGACCCAGGATTCTCTTTTTACCCTGGTTCCATAGCCCCTTTCACTGGAGTTAGATGCCTTATAAGTTTCATGTTCAGAGACTCCTCAGGTTTGGGAGAACCTCAAACCATGGGGTGGAATTTTGGCAGCTTAGGAAAGCACACCCTTGCCTTACTTCTACTTTTGCATTGGTTTTTGAAGTTTAAGTGTTAAACAAAATTTATACAAACATGTAATTTTGACTGTCCACCTGTGGTTAACAAAACTGTAAGTAGGAACATGTGGAAGTTTGTTGATCATTTTAAAGCAGCAGAGTGCCTCCACCGGGGCCTGGTCCCTGCTGTGACAGAAACTTCTTTTGTTCCTCTTCTGATTATATCATTATTTTGAATGGACTCAGCATTTGGAATATGTTATATTTTCACAGTGCTTTGCAGTTATTTTTATTTGTTTTTGTCCTTTGTCTAAGAGTACATTAAAGTGTGTCAACTGTCATCTCCTGCTTTATCAGTTGATTGGCTCAAGTGCTACAAACCTATCATATCTAAATGTACAAAATAGGCAAAATAAATGGGGAAGAAGGCAGAGTTGGAAAAAGGATGAGTTGAAGGGAGGATTTGGTTAGAAAAAAAGAAAACTGGCTTTCAATTACTTCCATACTGTGCAAAGGGGCACAGACACAAGAGTGGTCAATCAATGCTTGCAATTTTCATTCTTTTTTAAATGTCAGTAGGAGTGCACTTCTTTCTCAGCAACCTGAAGAGTTGATGGCAGCCTGGAGCTTGTAACTTACATTGCATCACCCTGGGATTCAGAGAGCTATCTCCACTAAAAAGCCATTTAGTAATGCAAGGTCAATGGGCAATTTATAACCTAGACAGTCAGTTTGTTTTGAAGCCCCTGAACTTTGGTGGACCTTGCCCTCTGCATGTTTTTTTCTGTAAAGATTACACAGCTGGATAACAACAACTCTTTCATCATATACAAATAGCCAACGCTATTAAGCTGCATGACATTCTCTTCCTTTTATCATTTTGGTAGATGATCCTATAAAAATAAATTAAACCAAATAAAAAGTAATGCACCTAGATCAGCATGTCTTGAACATCTGAGTGAATATATTTCATTTGTGGCTTTTTTGTTGTCAACAATGATAACAGGACTTTGGTTATTAACCTTACAGTCTTTCAGTGAGGGTCTCAAGTAGAGGTGTCTGTATTCAGAAAAGAAACAACGAGGGAAGAACCGAATAATTTCCTGGCTAATGAATAATTTCCTGTCCTGTTAGCTCAGAGCTCAGTGTCATTTCATATTTAATGCAAATAGCATAGATTATGAACAGGTCATATCCCAAAAATGTTTGATGTGAGTTATCTTTAGTAGATTTTAAGTCATTTTATTTTACCTTTCTTAAAATTTAGTGTTTTAGGAACCCAACTGTGTCTACCATGTCTTTTAAAGTTGTATATTATTTTTTTTCGATTTTTAAATTTTTAAATTTTTTTATTTTTGAGAGGTTTTCGCTATAGGGCATGTGCGCTCGCCAGACAGACAGAGATAGACATAGAGACAGAAAGCGAGAAATCACCCCCCAGAGGGGATGGTCACACCGCAATCCCTTCTCCTCCATTCTTCTCTCGGGATCTTGGGCACGCATGCACACGCGCCCAGCATGAGTTCTAAGCCACCGGGTCCGGGAGACGAACTGCGGTCAACTATGTGGGAATCCAGCGACATAGCCATTACACTAACTGCTGGTTCCCTAAAATTTTATTTTATTTTTTAATTTTTATTTGAGCAGAGAGGAACAGAGTGAGAAAGAGAGAGCGAAAGCAAGCCGCCATGTCTGGGTACTCGAACCATGGCTGGCCATCTGAAGTCCAGCACCCTTCACCACCACACTACCTGCTGGCCCCTTAAGGGTATATATTCTGATCAAGCCTTGATTTTCTCTGCTTACTGGGTTAGGTGGGTTGAATATAAAGATTGAACAACATTTTACAATAAACTTATAGAACATGATAATAATGATAACTGACAGAGAAAATGCCTTTCAGTTTTATTTCTAGGCAGTCTTCCCAAATTTCTGTTTTGGGGAATCAGAATTACAGAATAGATTGTAGTGCATAGCTAGGGCCTGAGTATAGGCTAGGGCCTACGTATGGTTGAAGTATCTGCTTTGATTTTTTTTTTTTAAACTTTACAGAGGCACCACAGATGAACAATAACAAAAACAATAACAAAAAGCACCATGCACACAAATCTCTGTCTGATTCCATGAAGGAATTCTACTTGTTCCTCTTGACATTTCTGGCCTCTTGTTTTCATACCATTGAAAAGGCTTGGAAGGTGATTCTCAAGTTTTCTTGTTTTTAATGTCCTCAAAGACACTGCTTAATGCCAAAGGGCATGACCTGAAAATATAATCAAGGCTTCGAGAACTGGTTAAACCTCATATAAACATTTCTATATCAAGTCATTGAACAGTAAAATTAAATAAGACAAATAAGCTGGTAGTAAATCAATAAAAACTGATGTGAAAGTGATGTTTACATAAATAGCAGCCTAACTAATCCTTTGACATCTGAAAGTATCAAAAGGTAAAGACTTCAAGATATTTACAACCTTATATGTATAAGCCTCAGGCATTTCAAGGGTTTCCAGCATCTTTTAATTTTTTTTTCCCCCTCAGTATCTTTTAAAAGAGGAAAGAGCAAAATAATTGTCCTTTTTCAAGGTGAGATTTAAAACCACCTTTAGATCTTGCTCAGGATTGGAATGCACGTTCTCCTTGACCCAGCACAGGAACTGTAACTCTCCAAAAATAACAGTTTTTTTTTTCTCGCAGCTCCTGGAACAAAACTCAATCACACAGAAAGTCTCTGAAGAGAATAACTTCACAAGACGTTTTTGAAAATGAACAGGAACTTCCTTGATAATACGAAAAGGAATGTATCTGGTTTAACAAATGTGTGCATGTCCTTCTCTTGTCACATTGATGTCCAAATCTTGCCTTTTTTCTTTTCTTTTTTTGTTTAATTCTCAGTATGTTAATTGCAAACTTCTACATCCAAGAAGAGTGAAATTTGTATGTTTTGATACAACAAATGCCTGATACTTGGAACCTAAAAATATTAAAAGAATAGTATCAGAGTCAGCAGATAGATAACTTAACTGTCTTATCATTTTAAATTTGTAAAGAAACTCTAGAAACTGACCCCCCCCTTTTTTTTTTGGCAGGGGCGGGGAGGATTGCAGCAGAGAAGGGTAATTATTTGTCCTCTGTCAAGTCTAGGACGATGCTAAACCCTTCCAGAAATTTCATAGCAAAGAGATGGCTTAGCAGAGAGTGAACCAGTCTTCACCAATCATTTCTATTTTTTTCTTAGTACACAATCTACATTTCCCAGGCTCTTTTGCAATTTGAGACAGCCACATGACTAGTGCTGTGCAGTGGGATATAGCTATAAGTCATGTAGGCCATGTCCAGGCCTAGCCCAAATAGTGCCTCAAAAATCTACCATCTCTCTTCCCTTGTCTACCAGCAGAATATAAAAGACCTAATAGAAGACTCTGGGACCGTACAGTTACTAGACTGAAGGAACCTGAGTTTCTAGATCGTAATGTCGAGCAGAGGCCTACTGACCTAGAAGAATTTGACGTAAGAGAAAAGAAAACCTGGACTGTACTAGGTCACCAAAATTTTGAAGTTCATTTATTATAGCAGTGAACTTGTCCTGACCAATGTAGAGGTATAGCATAGTAATTTGTGGGGTATGCTTATAGGAGAGTACAATAGGCAGAACTCCAAGATAGACCCCAGGACATCTGCCGCCTCATGTTTCTCCCATGACTATTAGGTTCCATAGCCACAGAGATTTTGCAATGTACTTAAGATATTAATAAATTAACCTTAAGATAGTATGATTATCTAGGTGGCCCTAACTTCATCACTTGAGCTCTCTTAAGCAGAACTTTTCTCTAGTAGGAGAAGAGGAAGATCAGAGATATTTGAAGTGTTAAAGGAATTCAGTTTTGAGATGGAAGGGGTCATGTGGCAAGGACGTGGGAGTGGCTTCTAGTAGCTGAGACTAGTATTTGGCCAATATCTAGTAAGATAATAGAACCTTAGTGCTAGAGCCTCAGGGAAATTATTTCTGCCAACAATCTGAAGAAGCTTGGAAGCACACTTTATCTAGTTGAGCCACTAAATGAGAATTTATCAGCTGACACCTTGAGTTCAACCTCATATGACCCTGAATAGAAAGTATCATGCTAAAACAAGCCAGGCTCCTGATGTTGTTCCATGTGATAATGGTGATACAGTACATGTGTCTTGTTTTAAACTACTAAGTTTGTGATAGGTAATTTTTGATGCAGTAATAGAAAACCAATGGGTGGGTAATAAGTGTTGTGTCTAAGATATGTGGCAAATCACATCTGGTCCATGCAGGTGTCAGTGTTAGCATTCAAGAAGCTGGATCTGGTAGGCAGGACGTGGCATCAGGAGACAGTGCAAGAGTGAAGCCTTAGTGAGATGGGCTCTCTGGCTACAGTTCTGGGGTTGAAGCTGTTGCTTTGGATCCAAGACTGAGCCAGAACTCAGGCATAGAGGAGGAGGTACTACAAAAGGACTTGAATATGGAAGACATGGGGAGATATTTTTGCAAAGTGGCTATCATATGTAGCATCTGTAGCATTTTGTATGAATTCAAGTTAAGATTTGGTAAGTCATAAAATCTCCAAATCTTATTGTCAATACACTGATTATAAGAGTCATTTAGTATAAAGTGTCAGCCTGGCTAGAATCTCTGATAATGCGACCGACAATTTTATTTGCCAAGGTCATGAATTTTATTATCTCTGATTGAGCCTCTGCTTTCTGGAAAAACAGACAATTTACTCTGAATTAGAAATCTGATCCATACTTTGGGCAGCTTTTTTGGCAACAGTGAAATCCGCATTTCATAATTCTAAAAACTAATGGTATAGTGAGAATCATGATTACTCATAGTTATGCAACTTAGCACAGATTTGGCTTTGTCAGTTTGTCAAGCGTATCAGCAAGGGCTTCACATTGTGGGCAGTCCCTCTGTGAGGTGCTTGGGAGGGAGAAAGACTTAAGCCATGGTTTTTGCCCTTGAGGAGCAGGCAAGTTCTGAAGCCAAAACTTAGAAGTAAGGTTTGCTCTGACAGGCCACCTAAATTTTAGTTGAGAGAGCAAGACATTTATATAGGGAAAAATAAGGAACTTAAGTTGCTATATAGCATAGTATAGTTTCTGTGTACTTCATGGCTTTCTAATTATTTTTCATCCTTTGAACTATAGAACCTTAGGCTTTCGATGGGAGGTAATCTTATTAGCTATTTTCTTTGCAATTGTTGCTGATTCTGGTCCCGAGAATCATTTTCAGAATAAAGCATTTGTCTTTGATATCTTCATTTATAATCCAGTTGAATTCTGGTAGGTGGCCAAGTTTATACTTACAATTGATACCTGGAAGAAAAATAATTTAATGTCACGATGAATTACTTATTCCTAGTTGTTACTGGTTGTTAGAGCACAAGACATTCTCTGCTCATAGAGGGAGAGAAGTTGAAGAGTGCCCAGAATTGTTAATAATTGAACCAAAAGACAATTAAGTACCTCCATGTGATGTGATTAGACTGTGCTAGTCCATGGATCACAAAAATAAGTTAGAACTAGTTCCCTGTCCTCAAGGGAATTAACATGAAGAAAACAAACTGTAAATGCAATAGATAGCACTACTGCTACAGGGGACATGCTATGAAGAAATATAAACAAAGTGCTGCAGATAAGAATAACTGACTTGGAACTGCCCCATGGGCTAGTGGTTAAGGGAGCCAGATCCCACATGGCTGACTGTGATTAGAATCCTAGCCTCAGCAGCTTGGAAAACATTTTAGCTTATGTTCATGGGTGCCCAAAATATCAACAGGATGGAGAAATGAAAAAAAAAATAAGAAAAAAGGAATTATAGCATTACCATGCTCCATTGATGGGGGTGGGTGCTTTCTCCCTCTCCTTATTTCTGTTTCTGTTTCTTTGACCTTGGAGAGTGCAAACACACTGGAAATTCAAAAAGAAAATATCTGACTTAACTAGAAGAGTCAGCAATGACTCGGGGAATAGCAACGATTTTCTTTGCAATTGTTGCTGATTCTGGTCCCGAGAATCATTTTCAGAATAAAGCATTTGTCTTTGATATCTTCATTTATAATCCAGTTGAATTCTGGTAGGTGGCCAAGTTTATACTTACAATTGATACCTGGAAGAAAAATAATTTAATGTCACGATGAATTACTTATTCCTAGTTGTTACTGGTTGTTAGAGCACAAGACATTCTCTGCTCATAGAGGGAGAGAAGTTGAAGAGTGCCCAGAATTGTTAATAATTGAACCAAAAGACAATTAAGTACCTCCATGTGATGTGATTAGACTGTGCTAGTCCATGGATCACAAAAATAAGTTAGAACTAGTTCCCTGTCCTCAAGGGAATTAACATGAAGAAAACAAACTGTAAATGCAATAGATAGCACTACTGCTACAGGGGACATGCTATGAAGAAATATAAACAAAGTGCTGCAGATAAGAATAACTGACTTGGAACTGCCCCATGGGCTAGTGGTTAAGGGAGCCAGATCCCACATGGCTGACTGTGATTAGAATCCTAGCCTCAGCAGCTTGGAAAACATTTTAGCTTATGTTCATGGGTGCCCAAAATATCAACAGGATGGAGAAATGAAAAAAAAAATAAGAAAAAAGGAATTATAGCATTACCATGCTCCATTGATGGGGGTGGGTGCTTTCTCCCTCTCCTTATTTCTGTTTCTGTTTCTTTGACCTTGGAGAGTGCAAACACACTGGAAATTCAAAAAGAAAATATCTGACTTAACTAGAAGAGTCAGCAATGACTCGGGGAATAGCAACGCCTAAGCAAGTTCTTAAAGGCTTAGTAAAATTTGCTAGGCAGTGAAACAAGTTTGTTCTAGGAGGAGAGGATAACTCATTCAGAGGCATGAAGAGTTTGAATCAAGGAGTAGGGGAGCAACAGTGTGGGGAATGTTTATGGAGTGAGGTAGGGTTGAGTGGTAGGTGAAAGAATGGTGGTAAAGAAAACCAGATAATAGGCAGGTGAAATATTTGGTGTGTTTGCCTCAGTCAGAAGTAGAGTTTAGATAGTTATGGACTAGAATAGCCTGGAGAGTTTGACAAAGTCCAGCTGTTGGAAAATATGTTAGGCCAAGACTTGGTAACTGATCTCAGATTGCTTCACATCTGGAGGAACGATCTAGGAAGACAAAGAACGAACAGGATATGAGTACTCCTAGCCAAAAGTTGAAAATGAGCCAAAGATCAGAGTGAACAACAGAAACTCAAGAAGCAGGCAGAGCAATTTGTCCGCTGCTTCAGTCACATGAGACTGGCCCTTAAGGGCAGGAATTCTGGGCCCTCTAAGAGGCCTGGGCTATTTGGCAAGGAGTTAACCAGGAACAATCCAAGAGTCTAGGTATCCAAGATCCACAAAGCTGATTGTGTGGCAATCCAGCAAGACCCTGTCCTAAAGCTTATTCATTATGCTTGCATTGAAAGATGCCTCTAGGGTATGTTTAAAGGCTAAACCTAAGAGAATAAATTATTAATCCCAGTCTTCGATGGCTAGAACTTCACAAAACCCCATAGGAAAGTCCAAGTTTTTATGGGCAGGTATGTTAGGGTTCTCCAGAGAAATAGAGCCAATAGGATATGGATATATAGAGTTATTTATTTTAAGGAATTGCCTCACACCATTATGAAGATTAGAAGTTTCAAAGTCATTGGGGTAGGCTGGCAGGCTGAAGACCAGGGAACATGGTTCGAGTTCAGAGATCATCTATGGGCAGAATTCCTTCTTAATTGTAGGGAGGTCTTTTGTTCTATTCAAGGTTCCATTTGATTAAACAAGGCCTACTAATATTATGAAGAGCTATCTTTTCTACTCAAGGGTCCACTGATACAAATGTTAACCTCATCCAAAATGTCCATGCAGAAGCATCTAGAATACTGTTTGACTAAAATCTGGGCATTGTGATTTAGCCAAGTTGACAAATAAAATTACTCATCACAATGAGTGAGGTAGTTGATGGATATAAATACTAGGGACCTATCATTTCAAAGAAAATTTTTAAATGAGTAATGTAAATAGGAAATAACATACTCAATTTGCTAGATTACCTTTCATTCACCCTAAATCTATGTTTAATAGAATATAGATTTTTATGTCTACATTAGTGTGTATGTGTGATGTAGGGGAGAGTCTGAATATTTTATGTATGGTGTTCATAAAGAGTGGTGGTTCAGGTGCTGGACTGCCACATGGCCAGCTGCAGTTAGAGTCTTGGACCTGGCAACTGGCTTTTTCACTTTCTCTCTCTCTCTCTGATGAGCACATGTGCTCTATAGCAAATAAAAAATAATAATAATACATAAAATAATTTTTTAAAACAAAGCTATCCTAGAGATTCTTCTCTTTACTTAACAGTTCTATCTGTTGGCCCAGGATGATCAAAGAGTGGTCAATTACTTTTAGCTATCATTAATGACATATTGTTTGTTCTCTCTGGTTGACTAGTTGAGCAACATAGCAGTGAGTGTGTTCATAGCTATGTCAGTCAGTCTAACTAGTGAGGCATAAGCTAGAATCATCCACTATTAAGTGTAGTCCATGGATCAGTAACTCAGATAACTTATAGACCCAATCACTTCATTTTAATCACCTGAAAGTTTACATGTTATAGCTCTCCCAATCTGTACTTTAACAAGAATCACAGGTAATTCACATCTGCTTTAACATTTGAAACACAGATTTCAAATATTCATTGAATGCATTGCTTACGTGGCCAACTCTACTTACATAAAATTACTGAATATACTGTTACAACTATTTTTTTTAAAATTGTTAGCAGGTGCACGCTCTCTCCATAGACAGAGAGAGAGAGAGAGAAGGAGAAAGTAAGAAAGTACCCTGCACCTCTCATGGAGGATGATCATGATGCAGTATTTTCCATTTCTCTTTTCATGATTTTGGGCATGCACATACATGCCTGTTTTTGTTTTGTTGTTGTTATTTTGTCTTTTTTTTTTTTTTTTTTTTTTTGGAGGGATTTTCGCTATAGGGCGCGTGCGCTCGCCAGACAGAGAGAGACATAGAGACAGAAAGCGAGAAATCACCCCCCAGGGGGGATGGTCATGCCGCAATCCCTTCTCCTCCATTCTCTCGGGATCTTGGACACGCACGCACACTGAGTTTTTTAAGCCACCGGGTCTGGTACGTGAACCGCGGTTGACTACGTGGGAATCCAGCGACATAGCCATTACGCTAACTGCTGGTTCCCTGTTTTGTCTTGTTTTTAAGCCTCTGAGTCTGGGACTTGAACTATGCAGTTGGCAGTGTGGTATCCAGCTGCATTAGCCACCATGCCACTGAATTACACTACCAGAAAGCCTATGAACAAATCTAGCTCATGATAGAGGGATCTTGAATCTGAATTACTATATTAATTATTTTGTACCGTATAAGCCACATTTTGACTACAAACTGTGTTCTATTCTTTAGCAGTTAAAAATACATTTCTTGAAAATGAATTCATACATGTTTTACTAAACTTTAAACCATCCCATGGCTTCCATATAGCCAACAGAACAAATCTGAAATTTGTAAGCTTGGTATACAAAGCCTGACATAATTTTTACTTTTTTTTAAAAAATCCTTAAATTATTGTTCTGCTTACACAAGAACCATATCACCTTCTACCCCACATCTTCATCACTTAACTGTTCTTTTAACTTTATTTAACTTTATCTTATTTAAATATTTTATTTTATTTATATTTATTTATTTTTTAGTTTGACCAGAGAGGGAGAGAGGGAGGAAGGGAGGGAGGGAGGGAGGGAGGGAGGGAGAGAGGGATGGGGAGAGAGAGGGGAGAAAGCAAGCTGCCAGGTCTGGGAATCAAACTGTGGTTGGCCATGTGTAAGTCCAATGCTCTTAACCACCATACCACCTGCCAATCCGACTTATCTGTTCTTTTAATCCACTACTCCTCCCATTTTCCAGATATTCTTTCTCACTTCCCAATCTAACCCCATTAGAGTTCTCACTATCTCTGTTGTTTCTCTGATAGATCAAGCTCTTTTCATTTTTACTTATCCTTTGCTGACTATATGCTCTCTCTTTCCACAGAATTTAAGATTAGTGAAGAAAGAACTGAGTCATACATCACTCCATTCCCATTGTCTAGTGCTCTGTGCACAATAGGAAATTAGTTAACATTTATTTAAAATGCAATATGACCTGTGAAGAGCACATTATTGCTTCTTTTCACTGAAATGAATCATAATATAAAGAAACCCTGAATAAAACATAGTTATTTTGGTGGAAAACCTGTGTATGGCATAAATGCTCTCCAACTCATTGTCAATAACTAAATTCTTCCTATTAAAAATTGTAGTAGACTTAGGGGACAACACGTTACGGTATGATGATTAAAGCACTGGACTCCCACATGGCTGAACATGATTGGAGTCCTAAACCTGGTGGCTTGAAAATCAAGATGGGATGTCTGTGTGTGCCCAATATCCTGAGAGGAGAATGGGAGAAAAGGGATTGTGGCAAGACCATCTCTCATTGGGGGGGCAGGGGGGATGATTTCTCACTTTCTATCTCTCTCCAACTCTCTCTGGAGCACAAATATTCTATAGCAAAAAACTTTAACAAAAATGTGGCATATTTAAATTTAATGCTTCAAACTATAAAACTACTTGTGGAAAACACAGGAGAAACACTTGAAGACATCAGAGTAGGTAAAGGTTTCCTAGATAAGACCCCCTAAAGCATGGGCAACAACTCCAAAAACATTTGAGTGGAATTACATCAACCTAAAAAGCTTGCATATAACAAAGAAAGAATAATAGACTAAAGAGACAACCCACAGGCTGGGAGAAAATATTTGTGAAGTGTCCTTCAGATAAGGAATTGATAACCAGAATAGTAGGGAGCTCATGCAGTTCACCTGCAAAGAAAAACTAATAATCCAATATAAAAATGGATAATAAATTTGAACAGGCAGGTTTCTAAGGAAGACATATGAGTCACCAAAAAAATCTGAAAAAAATGTACAACATCTCTTATCATAAATAAAACATAAAACCACAATGAGGCCAAAATGGCTATGATCAAATCACAAAGAACAAATGCTGATGAGGACGTGTAGAATAGGGAATTCTTGTGTACTACTGGTAGCAATGTAAGGATGTGAAGAAAAGGGAATTCTTGTGTACTACTGGTAGCAATGTAAACTAATACAGCCACTGAGGAAAACAATATGGAGATTTCTTTAAAATTTACCAATAGGATGACCATATGATGCAGCAATTCCGCTCCTGAGTATTTTCTCAAAGGGCAGGAAATCATTTTGCATTTTACACATTTGTGCATCCCTGATTTTCTCACAGCATTAGTCACAATAGCTAAGACATGGAATCAACCTAAGTACTCAAAAACTGTTAACGTATTACGATAATGTGGCATGTATACACAATGTATAGTAGCCATAAAGATCACTCAGCCGTAAAGAACAGTGAGACCCCATCCCATCATTCAATAGAAAGTGAACAATTCTAAATCGAATGCTAAGTGAAACAAGCCAGACTGTGAAATATAAACATGGCATTGCCCCAACTTAACACTTAACATATACCAAATGTCTGCACTGAATGACAAAAAAAAAAAAAAAAAAAAAAAAAAAAAAGATTCCAAGACATAGAAGTGGAGAGGACAACTTGCTTGAAATACCAGAGACTACACATGGAATGAAGAGTGGTGGGACGGACTGAGGATGCAAGTTTAACAGATACAGGAATGCATGTAAACAAGGCAAATAGGTTATGGAACAGTAAACCACAACAGGATTAAAAAAATAAAAATCAAAACTGCAGAGTGAAAATTGAAAGTGCACAACATAATATGATATCTATTGTTGAAGATGATAAATATGATAATATCTTTGATTTGATTATACATAGGCATGGATGTTTTGAAAAATCACATTTAAGGTTTGCATCCTGATGTCTCCCTGACCATGGCTGGGCTTGCTGAAACTGCGGATAGATTGTGGTAGGAAGACACCATTGAGGGTCTCTGTCTCTCGGTCTTTCTCAGGGAATAAATAAATAAACTTTTAAAATTTAAAAAAGTTATTCTGTACATTCTTTATTATGTTTTCATTTATTTATTAATTTTACTCTGTTGAAGGAAAAAGAGAAAGTTCAAGACAAATATCATTTAAAAATACTGTAAAATACGAAGGTTTTCCTTAGAAGTTTACCCCCAAAAAGTGCTTCACTGTTTTCTTTAGATGTCTTTAATTTCCCTCTTTCCTCTTCAGTTCTGTGCTTCTGACTATTTTGGCTTTCAATTACGTGAAACATCCACTTTCTTGTGAAGGTCAGATTACTACACTTTTTTCTAATGGGACAAAACCTAAAGTTTTCAAGATAGAATTTTTGATA
>NW_006159731.1:310308-320060 GCF_000334495.1 Tupaia belangeri chinensis | reverse complement strand
AGAGTTTCTATTTAAGCAGGTTCAATAAGAGGGTCCTTGATCACTAATCGACACAAGACCTTCTTTAATATCAATGACTAAAACCAGATTATATGATACATCTGAACTCTCATAAGTCTTCTAAAAATATAAATTCCATTGTAATTGTAAAATACTTGGAGATCACCAAACAAACTGAAAACATATTCTCTTTGCTTTCTTCTGTACAAATATATTTTAGAAATACATAAAGAATTTCTTCAAGGACATAATGTCTTAACATTAATTTATTGAGCATACCATATCAAAATCAAATGCTAGTGTACTAAATTTTTTAAAACATGAACTTGGAATAACCTTCCCTAAAAAAGATAGTGTTCTGGGCTGTAGGTATAATGTCTAGATTATAACCTCAGCTTCATATTTCTGGGCTCCAGTTCCTTTGACCCCACTGTCACCATAATTCACTTTGAATTTAAAAAGAGGGCTCATGCACCTCTCTTAGAATATTGTATAGTTTCAACAGAGTTACTGGAAACTAGACAACCAAGTCTACCTTTGTTTAACCTTTCAGCTAACTCTCTTCTTTATTATTCTTTAATTCAGTTATAACATGAAAAATGTTTGCTCTTTTTGGAACACATCATCCTGTTTTTGTCTCCCTACCTTGGCAAAGTTCATTCCAAAACTCCCCTAAATTCTCCTTTTTTTCTAATTCTTTCAAACTCAGTGGCTCTCAATCTTTGGTTTATCACTCAAGGTGCTTAAAAACAAAAATCCCAAACAAAATGAAACAAAAATTGATGCCTTGATCCCTCATCCATTAATTAAATATGGTATGCTAGGTTCAATTTTTTTTTAAATCTTCCCAGGTCAGCTAATCTGTGTTCAGGCTTGAGAAGTTAAATTTCTGTTTTCCTATAGACCTTTTCTGTTTCTTACCCTGGGTAGTTTTCTTCATGTTCTTCAAGGCTAGGTTAGGTGCTATTAGTTTACATATTTTTTTTTAGTTACTTTAATTTTTTATGGTTCTATTATGTTTTTAAAATCATTTTTACATTTAATCACTGTACATCTTTACAGTGTATAACATGTTTTTCCCCAGCATGAATAGAATGCATATTAATCAAGTCAAAGATAGTAACATGTATATTCTCATCCACAGATACATTTTAATTTTTGTGTCATTAATTGTTTTGTTTGTATTTTCACTGATTCCCTCCCATCCCATTACCTATCCCCTCCTATAATGTGTCTAGTATCTACAGTTGTCTTCCCTGCTATTATACTTGCCAATATTTCAGTTTTTGCTATTAAGTGCAGACATTTGGTATATATTAAGTTGGCATATACAATGCCTGTATTTCATAGTCTGGCTTACTTTGCTCAGCATTAAATCTTCCATATTCATACACATTGTATCAATGTCCACATCTCATGGGGTTTTTTTATGGCTGAGTAGTAGTCCATAGTGTATATGTGCCATATTTTTTTTCAATCCACTTATTTGTTCTTGAACATTTGGATTGGTTCCATGTCCTTGCAATCACAAATAATGCTACAATAAATATGGATATACAAGTTTTTTCCTATAGTTTGAGTATGTACCTAAGAGGAATTACTGGGTCATATGGTAGTTCTATTTGTTGGTTTCTGAGGAACCTCCATATTGTTCTTCACTGTGGCTTTACTAATTTACAATCCCACCATCAGTATTACAGAGTTCCCTTTTCACTGAAACCTCTCCTACACTTATCATTTTTTACGTCAGTGTGTGCTTTTGTTTTTGCCAGAGAGACAGAGAGATAAAAAGAGAGAAGACACTCCCCTGGGAAATAGCCATGCTACACTTCCTTCTCCTTCATTCCCCCCTTGGGATTTTGGCCAGACATGCACGTGAGCCTGGTATGAGTTTTAAGTGGCCAGGTCTTGGACTCAAACCATGGTCAACTATGTGAGAGTCCAGTGAAGTAACCATTACACCATCTGCTGGTCCTATATATATATACATATATATAAATATAAATATATATATATATATTCACACACATATTATATATTATATGTATGTATATATATATACATACACATATATGTATGTATACATTATGTTTTTAATCTTAGCCATTCTTACTGAAGTAGTATCTCAATGTGGTTTTGATTTTCATTTTCCTCATGATAAGAGATGTTGAGCATTGTTTTTTCATATGTTTTTTGGCCATTTGTATGTCTTCCTTGGAGAACTGTCTGTTTAGCTCATTTGCTCATCTTTTAATTGGATTGTTTATTTTTTTGTGAGAAATCTTGAATTCCCTGTGTATTCTGGTTTCAGTTCCTTATCTTAGACATAGTTTGCAAATATATCCTACAATTCTGACGGTTGTCTCCTCCCTCTAATTTTTGTTTCTTTTGCTGTGCAGAAGCTTTTTAGTCTCATGTTGTCCCATTTGTCTATTTTAGGGAGATCTATTAATTATACTGTTTAAAAAGTATCTATTGATGACAGCTATGTGCAGGCACACTGCTAAGTGCTTGAGTAACTGTGATGAAAGAAGTTGTTTGTTTTCATGTAGCTTAATGTTTCATGGGGTGATAGGCAAAAATCAACTACTTTCAGAAATGATAAATTGTGACTGAGAAGCAAAAAGACAGGATATTGTGTATGAGCAGATGTGTCGAAAGTTGAAGATATATATAATTTTTAGGGAACCAGCAGTTAGCGTAATGGCTATGTCGCTGGACTCCCACATAGTCGACTGCAGTTCACGTTCTGGACCTGGTAGCATAAAACTCAGGCCGGGCGTGTGTGCGTGCATGCCCAAGATCCCGAGAGGAGAATGGAGAAGAAGGAGTTGCAGCGTGAACATCCCTCTGGGGGGTGATTTCTCGCTTTCTGTCTCTATGTCTCTCTCTGTCTGTCTGGCGAGCGCACATGCCCTATAGTGAAAGACCTCTCCAAAAAAAAAATGAGAAGAAGATATATATAATTTTTAAATTGATACCTAGGGAATAAGTAATAATTAGCCAGGTGGAAAATGATTGAGAGAGAGAATATTCTATTTAGACTTAGTAAAGAGTATAGGAAAGAGTTCTGAAATTGAAAGCCTGGTGCATGGCCATTGAAAGAGAGAAGGTATAAAATGAAGCTCTTGAGGAGGCAAATACAAACTCACATGGGGCCTTCTATGTTATCATAAGTTCAATGAAAAACAAGTAAAAGAAATTATAAGGAAAATAGAAAAATACATTGTAATAGACACATTAAAATATTAATACATAAAATATTATAAAAATACTTCTTTCCTCTCTACTGAAAATGGTTTAGTGTAGAGTGCCATCATGATGCCTGGCATAATTCCAGTGCTTAATAAATATTACTCATTATTAGTGACTAATTAATTAGTCATTAATTTATTCAACTAAGAGATACTTACGTTTGGTGCTGAGAATGCATTGTCCATGTTCAAATAATGATTAGTCCAGTGGAGAGGAGAAAGCATGGGAAGACAGTAAATAGGTGATTACTTTTCAATATAGTAATTCCTCAGCATTAAGAGAAATGCTGGTTGGGGGTTATTTATTTATTTTTTTAAGAATTATTTTATTTAACTTTATTTAAATTTGACTGGAGAGGAATGGGGAGGCGGGGGAGAGAAAGTGAGAAAGCAAGCTGCCAGGTCCAGGACTCAAATTGTGATCAACCATGTGGGAGTCCAATGCCCGTAACCACTACGCCACCTGCCAGCAGTTGAGGGCTATTGTAATAATTTTAGAAAGAGAGAATGCTGGACCACTGAGGGATCAGCAGGATAAATGGAGAGAATTGGAAATTATTTGAAGTTTACTTTGTAGAGAGAAGTAGTAGGACTTATGATGAATTGTATATGTGGGCTAAAGGGGAAAGAGAGGGCATAAAGAACTGAGATTTCTGAATGAAGAACTGGATGAATAAGAATATTAGTTCCTGAAAAACAGGACAATGGAGGAGAAACAAAATTGTATAACTAAATGCAAGAATTCATTGTTGAAAATTTCATAACTAAGATTTATATAAGAGATGTATATAAGCTGTATCTGGACATTTTAAGTAGGTAGTTGTTCCTAAAGGCCTGGGACTCAAAAAGAGAGATTTAGACTGGCTGGAGCTATTGACATATTATATTGAAAATGATTGCCTACCTCCTGGATAGAACTGGGTGGCAGGAGGGTGAAATCTGGTCTTGGGTGGTTATAAGCCCTGAATGGGACCGCTCAGAACTGAAATATAGATGGCTGCTTATTGGCTTGTCCTGGTTCCTGACCATTCAGGGATTCTGACCACCGAAGACCCTCTACCCAGACTTCACCCTCCTGCCTCCCAGATCTAGTCAGGAACTAGGACAAGCCAATCATCAACCATCTATATTTCAGTTCTGAGTGACCCCATTCGCTGCTCAGAAGAACAGTACTGGTTAGAGACTGCAGGTCACCTCCTCGTGCATTCCTCTGAATACTGAAATTTAACTCCAAAGACTAGGAAAAAATGTGTAATCTATTAGATGACCAGAAACCACCACAGAGGCACAAGAAGTTTGAGAAACCAAGAAAATCTCTCTCCTCTAAGGGAAAAGAATATCTCCTCTTCCTGCACAGAGAATACAAGGGAACTCATGGAAATATCAGATAAAGAGTTTAGAATATTCATTGTGAAAAACTAACAGAGATACAAGAGGAGAGAGACAATGAACTCCAGAAGATGCAGGATAAAAGAGACAATGAGTTCCAGGAGGTGAGGAAGGTCAGGAGGTGAGGAAGGTCTTGCGTGATCTGAAAGAGGAGATACATATCACAAAAAAGAATCTAACAGAATTGTTAAAGATGAAGACTGTAATGCAAGAAATCAAAACTTCCCTTGAAAATATAAAAAACAGATTAGATTATGCAGAATATCAAATCTAAGATGTAGAAAATAGAACCTCTAACCTGGAAAAATTCACCAAAAAGACTAAGAAAAAAAGCCCCCAAAATTAGAATACCATACAAGTAATACCAGATACCATTAAGTGCCCAAATATCTGGATCATTGGTATCCCAGAAGATGAAGAAACTAATCTTGGAAGAAAACTTTCCAAACCTAGAGAGACATTCAAATATCCAGACCTAAGAAATACAAAGAACCCCACAGAGAATCAATCCAAGAAGATCTTCCCCAAGACACATCATAACCAGATTGACCAAAACCACAGACAGAGATAAGATACTAAATTTGGCAAGAGAGAAATGTCAAGTTATTTTCAAAGGCTATCCCATCAGGCTAATGTCAAACATCTCATCAGAAACAATGTGAGCAAGGAAAGAATGGGAAAATATATTCAAAGTGTTAAGTGAAAAACAGTTTCAACCAAGAATGCTATGTGAAAAAAAGACAAAACATTCTCAGATAAACAAAACCTGAGAGGATTTTCGAACACTAGACCAGCTCTCTAAGACGTGCTGAAGGGAGTGTTATACCAGGAAAACTAAAGTCAGACACACAGAAATAAGAGTACAAAAAATAACCAAAAGAATGGCCAGCCTAATGCTAGGGAAAAGTCCAGAATTGAATGCTAACTTCCAGAGTTTAAATGGAGAGATCAGACCACAGTAACACTGAAAATTCAATAGAAGAGAGATTAATTACATGAATCTGAACTAGTGAAATAGAGTTTTTTTGACTTTATACTAAAACATTACTGATGTTCTTCGATGCTTTGATTTCCATATTTAAAGATTTTTGTCTTCTCTTGAACTGTTAATAGGTTCATCTACCTACTATTTGAAATGAATCATGACCTTTATCCAGGCTTTAAGTTTTAAGTAAATTTCTCTTTACATTTTTAAAATTTTTGATCTATTAAAACTAAAACTGTTTTTCTTGAAATTAAAAAATGCATTAAAATACCTATTAATACCAATCTATTGACTGCTTTAAGCTATATAGCCCCAGCTAGGTGCTACTTTATAGTATGTTTTCTTTACTCACTGAGGTTTATGCCTAAAGTCAGACATGCATTCATAGATATGCATATATCAGCTATGCTATTAAAGTTTTAAAATTAAGATATTTAGTGAATCAATAAAATGTGAAAAAAAGAAGCATGGAGGGAACCAGCAGTTAGCATAATGGCTGTGTCGCTGGACTCCCACGTAGTCGACTGTGGGTCATATCCCGGACCCCGTGGCTTAAAACTCACGCCGGGCACGTGTGCGTGTGTGCCCAAGATCCCTAGAGGAGAAGGGATTGTGGAGTGACCATCCCCCGTGGGGGGTGATTTCTCACTTTCTGTCTCTATGTCTCTCTCTGTCTGTCTGGCGAGCACACACGCCCTATAGCGAAAACCTCTCCAAAAAAAAAAAAAAAAAAAAAAAAAAAAAAAGAAATGTACAAGAAAATCTTACTTTAGACTCATTTTCCCAAGATACTACTCATATTTTCAGTAACTGTCTTTTCACTAACTCTTTAATCACCCACTTTGAATGTGCTATTTGTTTCCTGTCCACTGACTAAAGCACTCATTGTTTCCAAATTAAAGCATCTGATAAAAAAAAAAATCTTGATTTAATCCACTTATAACTTCCTTTCAGAAAAATTTGCAGAAGCAATAAGAGATAGTATTCTGAGTTAATCTGGACCATTGAGGAAGAACTAGTTAATAAAGTAGAAAACACAGACACTTGGAGAAAAATCTTAAAATTTAAAAATAATTACATGAAAGTTAAAAACTAGATTTTTGGAATTCATATTGGAAAGTGAGAATTGTTCTATATCCAGAAGTTCAAAAATAAAATGATACTTAGGAGAATTGACAGGCTATTAAAAACAAAATTCTAGGGCCAGCAGGTGGTGTGGTGATTAAGGGTGCTGGACTCCCATGTGACCGACTATGGTTCGAGTCCCAGACCTGGCAACTTGCTTTCTCACTTTCTCTCAGTCACTCTGTCTCTCTCTAGCCAAATTGAAATACATATAAATAAATTAATTTAATTAAATAATTATTTAAAGAAACACAAAATTCTACTAATATAATTAAAAATTATCACAATAGAGAGGAAAAGAATTTATCTAAAGAAATAAAGACATTATATAGCTCATAATTAATACTCAATAAATATTGGATGGATATATGAATAAAATACATGCATTCTATAATGGGCTCTCTTATATATACAGACAAATAAAGCAACATAATCAAACAATAGACATCCAACAAAGAATAATATGAAAGATTGGTAAGGGTCCATGGCTTAGGACAGATGGTATAATGAGAGCAATGGAGGAAGTGGCAGAATTACTTATTTTGTTTCCTTTTTGTTTTTTTCTAGCAAGAAAATTTTCTTTAACCTGGAAAGGACAGCTTATAGGTACTTAATTTGTGAAGTAAAATAGCCAGTTAAACTAAGAGCATACATTTTTCTATAAGTTTAAATTGTTTAAATTTTAAATTGAAACACACTGTGTCTAAGAATTGTGAACTTTCAGCCTCATGGGAGAATTGTGGAGGAGACTTCCAAGGGTTATTGAAAGGGAATCCTTTGTTGGGTAATAAATTGGATAAGCAATTTATGATATCTCTTCTAATGTTGAAGTTCAATTACTTGAAACATTTTTCTTTTAGTTGGGTAGGAGATACTATTTCGTTATGAAGTACTAATTTTTTCTTAAAGTGTAACTCAGAAAGTTATACCTCTTGAGATTGAAGGAAAGCTTAGACAAAATTATCGTAAGAAAAAGATGAAGAACTACTGCAAAAATAGCAAGACCAAGTAGCTTCTATTGTCTTATTATTAAAAATCAACTCAAAGTAGGTCAAAGATCTAAACCTAATACCTCTAACTATAAAACTGCTACTGGAAAACACTGGGGAAACTCTGGGAGACATTGGGATAGGCATAGACTTCTTAAATAAGACCCCCAAAGCACAGTCAATAATCCTAAAAATAGACGAGTGGGATTACATCAGGTTAAGTTTCTGCATGGCAAAAGATACAGTAATTAGTGTGAATAGACAGCCTTCAGAATGGGAAAGTGTTTTTGTAAACTATGCATCAGAAAAGGTACTGGTAACCAGAATACACAAGAAACTCAAGCAGCTATCCAAAAAAAAAAAGGATGATTAACTCTATTAAAAAATGGGAGAATGAGTTGAAAAAACTACTCTCTAAGGAAGACATACAAATAGCCAAAAAGCATGTGCAAAAATGCTCATCATCCCTCATTGTAAGGGAGATGCAGATCAAAACCACAATGAGATACCACCCAACCCCAGTCAGAACGACTAAGATTAAAAAAACATAAAATGATAAATGCTGGTGGAAGTGTGGTGAAAGGGGAACTTTCCTACACTTCTGGTGGAAATGTAAATTGGTCCAGCCACTCTGGAGAACAATTTGGAGATTTCTTAAAGACCTACAACCAGAACTACCACATGATCCAGTAATCCCACTTCTTAATATCTACCCAAAGGACAAAAGAATTCTTCATTGGAAAAGTGCTTGCACATCAATGTTTATTGCAGCATTGTTCACAATTGCTAAGACATGGTACCAACCCAAATGCCCACGAACAGATTAATGGATTGAAGAAGTATGGCACATATACTCTATGGAATACTACTCAACCATAAAAAACAAGACCCTGGCTTTTGACAGAAAGTGGGTGAATATGGAAGGTTTACTGCGGAGTGAAGCAAGCCAGGAGATGAAGAGACATTGTATGTCCAAGAGTCTGCACTCTATGGCTGAAACTGAATGACTGAAGGCTATAGAAACTAAGTAAATGGTTGTGAATACCAGATACAATGTGGGAAGAGGGTGGGTGAAGGAATAGAGGAAGATAACTTTCTAGTATGGTGAACTGGACTGATGAGAAATGTACACATGTTGTAATAGTCATTTTTTTTTTTTTTGGAGAGAGTTTTGCTATAGGGCGCGTGCGCTCGCCAGACAGACAGAGACATAGAGACAGAAAGCGAGAAATCACCCCCCAGGGGGATGGTCACGCCACATTCCCTTCTCCTCCATTCTCCTCTTGGGATCTTGGGCACGCACGCACACGCACCCGGCATGAGTTTTAAGCCACCGGGTCCGGGAAGCAAACTGCGGTCGACTACGTGGGAGTCCAGCGACATAGCCATTATGCTAACTGCTGGTTCCCGTAATAGTCATTTTGTAAGCTGGGTAGCATGATTGAATGTATAAAAGAAAGAGAATAAAAAGAAAAAAATAAAATTAAAGAAAAATAAAAGACTTAAATCCAAAACTTCAGAGTGTTTTCATTATGAAACTGTTAGAAAGAGTTAAATGAATTGGAATCAGGGACAGAAGTGTCCTAGACTGAATCTCATGATTCATCTATTTGGTCTGCAAAATAATAATAATAAATAAATTCTACATGCATATTTAAATATTTAATAAATTCTACATGCATATTTAAAACTATGCAAACATCATGTTTGACTTAATTATCTAAACCAAGTCAATGTTAACTACAATATAAACACAGTCTCAAATAAGAAAACAAATAAGGAAAAGAAATTTTGTCAAATAGTATGGAGGATTACTGAACTGATAAAATAATGAGTGGATATTTTTTCACATTTGAGTTGGTTGTGACACTAAGTCAGAAATTATTTTCATTCTGTGTAATGATCAACTATTTTCGTTATTTTCTGGGGAAGAGTGAGCTTCAATTGTACTAGGCAAACTCTCCAGCCAATACAGGTAAAATTCTGAGATCTAAATAGTCGTGATTAAGA
>NW_006159731.1:278337-309906 GCF_000334495.1 Tupaia belangeri chinensis | reverse complement strand
CTGGATTCCTTGGAGAACAGACAAATATCTATCTGTCCTGTTTAGCATAATTGCAGTACTCTACTCTGCACTCCACGAGGTTCGAGCTCAGTGACTTCAGAGGTCTCCAGAGCCAACACACGATGGCTTTACTATTGGCCCAAGTCGAGATTAGTGTGGAAGTGAGTTCCTGCTTTTCTCATGGTGTAATTGGTGGCCTATTACGCTTCCTGTTTCAGAAATCTAATAATCAGTCTATGAACTTAGTGTCTCCTACGCCTCATCTATGTCTGTTACAGACAGTTCATCTTGTGAGATGAATGGAGTTGTTTTGTTTTGTTTTTCTTTTAGGTATCACAGTGACTTTAATCCTTCCAGACAGGCATTCCCAGGGTATTTTTAGGAGGTGACCAAAGAAGGAGAGTATGAACTTTGACAGTCTGCTGACCTTTGCATGACCTACACTAAAATCCCCCGTGGAAATGCTACGGCCTTGTAAAGGCGCCTGGAGTTCAGCTGGTGACTCATTAGGGGCCAGGCAAACATGAGTAATTTCAAGTTGAAAATGGCACTAAATGAATGTGAGTCTGTTTTCTCTTTAGCTTTATTCTGGTCTGTCTTTACAGAAGCAGAATGGCAACAATTTTCTGGCCAGATTTGACCTCAAATAAATCCCAACAAATGATGTGTCACTGAGGAGAGAACATGTTTAATCTACATATTTACCTTGAACAATAACATATAACTAAGCAGAAAGGAAAACATTTAGTATGGAGTCAAATATTCTAATTTGATTTATGTTATGTTTCTGATTTCAACAGAGGCAGCACAGTTTTACCCGGTATATAACTTTAGATAACCTGAATTGCTATTGTTCCTAACAATGACTTGTCGCTCCTTTCAGCTTAAGTGGTTTCTCTCTTCCTTATCTATGGTGAACATTGACAGTCTTCTACTTGTGTTCTGATTTCTCTGCAAATTCATTATGGTCATATAGGACATACCCAGTTAACAAAGATTGTGTGTGCTGAATGAAGCTATCCTTTTAATGTTTTCTGGGGGTTTGTGCACGTGCGCATGTAGGGATACAACATGTGCACAGAACAACAAACAACCTCATTTCTTTAGATGAAATTTTGGATGTGAAGAAATTCATGTTGACACTTGATTTAGAGCCAGCCAGTGGCATGGTGATTAATGTAGCTGGACCCCACATGGTCAACTGTATGATCTGAGTCCTGAACCTGACAGCTTGAGGAATACGCTGGGTGTATGTGCATATATACCCAAAATCCTGGCAGGAGAAATTAATAGAAGGGATTAAGGAGTGATTATAACCTATGGGAAGTATTTTCTCTCTTTCTCGTTCACACACACACACACACACACACACACACATCTACTGGCAAAAGCTAAAAACAACAACAAAGAACCTTGACTGAATTAGTCAAACAAGCTAACAAGGAGGGAAAAATCTTATTTAATAGCCTTTTTCAGAGTTTTATCCCTAAGTCTTAACAAAGTATATTGCTATTTGACTTATACAATAATACATGCTTACTGTAACACTTTCAGTAATGAAAAAATAAGGTAAAACTGTTCCTCTCTGTTTCTTTGCTAATTCAAACACTCTGCACTGTGTCCCAGTTCAAATCCAAGTGTTACTAATAATTGGAAGTTAGCCTTTCCCACTTTGTTATGTACATGCATGTAAAAGTTTCAAAAACAAAATAGAATCAAACAATACATATTATCTAATAAGTTTTTTTTTTAAAAAAAAATGCTTGAAATTAAAAAGCCAAAGAGAATGAGGAAGAGAGAAGATAGGAGAGAGAGAGGAAAACTCTATCTCCCCCAAATGGGGGGGCCATGACCATGCAGCAATCTTCTTTCCTCCATTCCTCCTTCCTGTCAGGATCCTGGACATGTGTAAGTATATTTTTCAAACCACAGGGGCTGCTTCAAACCAAGGTCAGCCATGTGTGATCTGGCTGTTGCCACACAAAACTTAACTGTTATGCTACAGGACTGGCCCTGTAAATGGCTTTTCCTTTACAAGAAAAGAAAGAAAAGAAATCATGAACATCTGACATCTATCCAAGTCAGTAGATACAAATCCTTCTTATTTTTGAAGCTGCACGGTTTTCCAATTTATGACTGCACCATTTTGTATTTTAGTCAATCATTTTTTATTTAAGTCAGTCATTTTCTGACTGATGAATATTCAGGTTGTTTCCAGTTTTTTTTTTTCCAATTACACATGTTGTTACAATGAACAATCTTTTGCACCTGTTTGTATGTACTGATAATTTTATTTTTTCTTAGCTATATTACTAGCATCCCAGTGAAATTCAGAATACTGCACTTTTTTTTTTTTTTTTTTTGCTTTAGGGCATGTGCATTCGCCCGAAAAAGGGCATGCATGCACAGACACCTGACATGAGTTTTAAGCTGCCAGGTCTGGAGCTTGAACCACAGTTGACTATGTGGAAGTTCAGCAATGTAACCATTACGCCATCTTCCAGTCCCTCTGTATGCTTATTGAGTGCAGGAACCATAGCTTAATGCCGATTTCTAGCCCTGAGCATATTGCTTGCAATATTTTTTTCTCTCTTTTTTTTGGAGAGGTTTTTGCTATAGGGCATGTGCATTCGCCAGAAAGATAGAGAGAGACAGAGAGACAGAAAGTGAGAAATCACTCCCCAGGGGGGTTGGCCACACCGCAATCCCTTCTCCTCCATTCTCCTCTTAGGATCTTGGGCACGCACGCGCACGCGCCCGACATGAGTTTAAGTCACTGGGTCCGGGACTCAAACTGCAGTTGATTACATGGGAGTTCAGCGACATAGTCATTATGCTAACTGCTGGCCCCAAGACTGCACATTTTTGACATACTATGTTCTGAAAAGACCACAGAATTTATAATCCCACCTGCATGGAATTTGAGAAGCACAAATTCCCAATAATCTCACCAACTTTGAAAATAATCGGCCTTTTAAAATTTTTGTCCACTTGACTAGAAAAATGTTATTTTTGATTATTTAACTTGCAACTTCATCTATACATATTTACTACAAGGATTATTTGAATTAAAAAAAGGAATGTGACTCACTGAAACAAATACCATGGGTGTCATTTAAAAGATAAAGTTAGAGAGAATGACATATATTTTCCACTCATGGAATAGATGTAAAAGAAAAATAAAGTCATACTAATTAAAGCAAAAACATAAGCAAAACTAGTCTTTCCTTGGAAATAAAATAAAACATCTCTTGTTGGTACCATCATTGTCATTGCTGTCAGCTCTTCCTTGTGAACTGCAAACTTAACTTGGAAAACGTGTACTATGTACAAGCATCATTTTTGTTTAAAAATGTGCTGGATAAATTTCATTAGTGAAGATGGATACAGAAGAGCTAAGGTGATGTCACGATATGTTTGTCAAATGCATTCTTTTGTTTTACAGTCAAATTCCTTGGGTTTAAAGTGATACAGTAACAGGGGCTCTTACGCGCCTAAGGCAGTGATTCTGCTTTTGGCTACACATGGGAATCACCTGGTAAGCTTTAAAAAACGACTGATGCCTTTGTTCTACACCCCAGAGCTTCTGATATAATTGGTCCTGGGGTGTAGCCTGAGTTAGAGATTTTGAAAAGCTTCCTGGTGATTCTAATGTGCAGGCAAGGTTGAAATCCATTGATCTAAAGGATATCTTTATTTCACTCCATTTCTCATCCTGCAAGAAATTAAGGAAATGGGGCAAAGAGGATTTGCATTATTAATGAAGCATAGCAAAATACAGTTTATGATTGAAAAAACTATGTAGCATTTGCAACTTTCAAGAGACCATTTTACCAATGTCAAGAAAAAAAATACTTCTGTAATGAGGCAGACTCTCCCTTTGTCTCCTCTCTCTCTCTGACACACACACACGCACACACACACACACACACACACCCCTATGCTGTCATTCTGATATCCTATAATGGCTTGTTCATCTTGCCCTTGACTCGAATAAACTGGTCTTTGTAACTAGAGAAATGGTACTGGTTCTCTAGAGATATTGTGAGAATTACTCAGCCAAAGGGGGGAAAAAATCACAGCAACATGTTAACTTGAAATATACAACAATATCACAAAAGCAGGCAAACTGGTTTGATACCCTGCTTTCTATAGTACAGCCAAAGGGCAGTGCTCTATCTCCTTGGCAGAATTTGCAGGAGTAGTTTGACTCCAGCACATGCTTTCACTGAACAGTGAAATAAGGATCTGGTGCCCTCCTGAGTGGCAGCCTTCCAGTGTTTCATAAGCCATGAAAGTGTCTAAAACAAAGAGGCCATTGGAGTTCCTGGGTCCTAGACTGTAGATCTGTCTGCGTCCTCACTTTCACAACACCAGCCTCTGAAGGGGTGCAAATCCAGAGTGGGAAACGGGCAGGGACAGGTGGTGGTGGTGAGTGTGAGCCTATAGTAAGAAGAAGACAGAGGAAGGGAGGAGTCACCTACCAGTGACAGCCACCACCTGATGGAGCCTGCTGTGACTGACAGCTATTCCCGCGTGTCTTTTCATTAAAAGTAATGAACTTTGAACCAGCAGATGGCATAATGGTTATGTCTGGATTCCCACATAGTCAACTGCAGTTCAAGTCCTGGACCCAGAGGCTTAAAACTAACCAGGCGCAAGTGCATGTGTGCCCAAAATCTCAAGAGGAGAATGAAGGAAAACGGATTGCGGCATGGCCATTACCCCTGGGTGGGAAGTGATTTCTTGCTTTTTGTCTCTCTCTTTCTCTCTGGCCAGCACACACGCCCTATAGGGAAAATTCCTCAAGAAAAAAAAAAGTAATGAACTTCAACTTGCTTAAGTGACAAATAGTGGAGATTTTGTTCCTTTGCTTTCGGCCTTGGAGCCATGTCATCTGGAGAACAGGGTTTTTAGTTCATATACAAAAATCTAGACCCAGAATACTTTAGCCTTTTTTTCCCTTGTCCTTCTCAGAGTTATCTGTAGAAACAGAGGCTAAGCATCTGGAAGGTAAGATCTGCACTTCTAACCAGAGAACTATCTCACCTCCTTGTCCCTGATATCTCAGCAGGTCATACCATATGAGACCAATCTCTCTGGAGTCTTTAGGTGAAGGAAGTATAAACCAGAGACTTCCCTCTATAGACCATTTTCTCTCTACCTTTGCTAACTGGGATACTATTACTTATAATCACTCCATCTTACACTTTTTGGAGAGGTAGAAAGTGAAAGCATTGATAATTCTGACACTTTTGTGCTACTGAAAATAAACCACATTAGCAATTCCAGTGACTTAAGATGTTTGTGGAGAAGGATGATGTACCAATTTGAAAAAAAAGAAAATTCTTTGTATAATTTGGGAAGACAAGCAAATGCATTTTCTTCATCATTTTCCTGCAGAATGCAATAAGTTAATTTTAGAGGATATCTTCCTTCAAGTTGAATAAAGGTACCCTTTGACCCTTCCATTGTGCATTTGTGAATAACAAGGCACAGCTATGGGACATGGGCATTCACGCAATGTCTGATACTTGCACCACAGCCCTGTGCTCTTTCCCAGCTGCTGTAGCCTAGGAGGCTCACCTTCTGGATTGAGGTTGGCAGCTTTCCTTGTTTATGTTGCTTTCTTGTATTCTTTTATCAAATTACAGTTTTCCTAGTGTTCTTTCTGGCTTAAAAAATTAATAAACTTGGCTTGCATTCAAGGCAGATAAAGGAGCCAGGATGAGGGTAGATTCCAGTTGGGCCTATAATTTTGTCTTCTGCGAACACTGCACTGAAATCTCACAGGAGGGATGAGTCTTCCATATGCATGATTGTATAAATAGCAAGGCTTTGTGATACGGGTATACAACAGCCTTAAAATAGCTAAAGCTGGAAAATGTTATGATAATGCTGTTTTTTACTTTTATACATCTGTTTAGAGTGAACAACATCTTATTATGTGTACATAATGCGTTAACCAAATGCTTAGCAGACAACGGTTGGCTTTGCTTGGAGGAGAACAAGTCTAATGACGCAGACTCGGCACGTTGGTGTGCACGCAGAGAAGCAGAAATTAGATAAGGAGTCAGAGTGCTGGGGAGGCAAGATAACATCCTAAAACAGTCCAGCCTGATAGCTGGCTAGGCATGCCATGAAGAAAGGGAAAAAATAAACCCGAACAGCTACGTGCCAGATGGTTAAAGTCTAAATAACAGTTTTCTATTGTCCAGAGCTATTCATTGAACAGCTCTAGAAATTTATCTCTTAAAAACTTCCTATCCAGTTAACTTTCAATTGAGTTGATTTTTTTTTTGAGAGAGCAGTCTAGTAACTTGCTAGCCATGAGATAGAGTGTGTTTAGATTGAATACAGAAGCTAAAGTCAACCTTTTATTTATTTATTTATTTATTTTTAATTTTTTTAGTAATAGGTTACTGGTTGGAGCAGAAGGGTGGTGGTGGGGTTTATGTTAACATTATGTCCTGAATCCTTTAAAACCTTAAAGATAAAACTGTATTGCTTGTGTACCATGAATTAATAGAATATTATACTGAATGAATGCCGTATAGTAAGTTATTTATTTGTATAAATAATGAATTCAATGTTATTTGTGGGAGAACATCTCCCTTCCTTATATATCACTCACTACATCCCAAGATCCAGGGGCAACATTTGATTGAGATCTGAGTCTATAACTGAGACTAAACACAGAAATGAAACTGAATACTATCAGGACAGCCCCTCAATATGGCAAATATGACTTTATTCCCAAAAGTCACAGGGTGACAGAAAGTCATTTTAGTCCCTTATGACTCATGAGCCTCAAAATTAAAGGTTTACATTCTGTCCAACACTCTAGTTTCCTAGTTATTTGGTCATGCCAATAAAAACCAGTGAGTACACATTAGTAAAACTTACAGACCCTGATGGCATGGAGAATGCTTACATCCTCTGGATGGAAAGCTCAGTTCGAATGCAAAAAACCTGAAACCTGGTCTAGTACTGTACTGTACACTAATGGTTAAGGGAGTAAGATCCCATATGGCCAATCTTGCTTGCAGTTTGAATCTGGGCACTTGTAACTTGAAAAATATACCAGGCACATATATGGGGTTGCCTAAACTCTTGACAGGATGGAGAAATGGAGAAGGGATTATAGTATGGCCATGTCTCACTGCAGATACTTTCTCCCTCTACTTCTCTCTCTGTCTCCAGATTTCTCTCTGGTGAGACTCAGTGCATCTTAGCGGTATTATAAAAACAGAGAAAGGAGTGATTTAAGGGAGCTGTGACTAATGCTTCCATTTTAAGAGAAAGTCCAATTTAGATACTGGTATTTTAAAGATCAAACTGTAAATAGGAAATATATCACCTTGTGTAAGAGAAACTCTTAAGAAACCCTTTCTTCTTTAAGAAAATGAACTCAGTCCTAGAAACTGACTTCAGAGTTTTGGCAGGACAGAATAGATTTTGTTTTTCATAGGTTTTATTATGGAAAGTTCTTCTGGAGTTTTACAAGTATACTTTTTGGGCAAAACACCATTTTTGTTTATTCTATTTATCATCATGATCAGAGGCTGATACTAAGACAGTGGCTTACAAGTATACAAACGAGTGGCTCCTCACTTGTGTACTAAATTAGGAAACACATAGGAACTGAAAAACAGGAACAGTTATTCTATTTACTTGACAGGGCATAAAATATCATGAAATTTGTTCAAGGTTCTAATTATATTCAAGCATTTCTAGTGTATTAAATTACACATATTCATCTTTTGAAAAATTGAGGCCTTCAGCTAATATGGTTATATGCACTTACCACATGAAGAAATCGAGACTGATTGGACAGAACCAAGAAAATAAGCTGTAAGTATAATTTTGAATTTATACTTCTCATAATTTTTTTTTGGGGGGGGGAGAGGTTTTTGCGACAGGGCATGTGCACTTGCTAGAAAGACAGAGACAGACAGAGAGTCAGAAAGCGAGAAATCACCCTCTAGGGGGGATGGCCACAGCACAATCCCTTCTCCTCCATTCTCCTCTTGGGATCTTGGGCACACATACAGATGTGCCAGGTGTGAGTTTAAGCCACCAGGTCTAGGACTCGAACCATAGTCGACTACATGGGAGTCCAACGACATAACCATTACGCCATCTTCTGGTCCCAATTTTAGGTAATTATTTTAACTTTCTGATTATGTTGCATGCCTGAGTATTCGTATTTAGTAAGGCCTTACTGCATTTTTCAGCTTTATAGGTAAAAGGCATAAAGTAATCTAAGGAGAGACTTAAAACTAAGGAAAATAAAATGGGTCTGACCTTCTATGATGCATATAAGGCAAATGAACAGAAAAGTGAGTGAGGCTCTTTAAATTCAAATGCCTTGTGACTAATGATGCATCAGGACAGAATGAAAATACCAGGTGAAAAGCCCTTCATAGTGACAAGAAATTGTTCTTACCCAATACTTCCCATTTACTCTCATAATCCTATGATAAAAGCCTGCTGACTCTTATAATAATTGCCTATATCCTATTACCAACTCCTTTTTATATGTTAAAAATGGGATAAAGTTAGAGAACAGAGATAATAGTGACATCCTATGGGGACCACAAGGAGACCTCCATTTGATTCTTTATCCAATTTAACGGCCAGGCATAGAGGTATGAGCCTATAATCTCAGTGATTTGGGAGGCTGAGGCAGGAACATCATGGATCCAGGCTGTCCTGGGCAACATTGCAAGACCCTGTTTGAAAAAAAGCTGTGTATGGTGGCATGTTCCTGTATCCCAGCTGGGAGGCTCAGGCAGGATAATGGAAAAGTGAGACCCTGTTTTAAAGAAACACATGAATTAGGGTTGGTCCTGTAGTGCAACAGCTATGTGCTGTGTAGAGGGAGCCAGATCCCAAACTTGCTGGCCACCAATGTGTCCAGGTTCTGAGGAAAGGGGAGAATTGGAGGAAAACAAATTGTGGTATGGCTAGGCCCTGTTGGGGTGTCCCTTCCTTTCCCTGCCTCCCTCTTTTCCGCTCTCTCTCTGACAAGAACATGCACATGTACCCTCTTACATTAAAACAAATAAAGAGAACGATGAGAGAAACAGAATAGAATCTGTTTAAAATACACCCATAGGCTATGGTTAAGGAAGCCAGATCCTAAATGACTGACTTATATTCAAATCCTGGCTCCAGCAACCTGAAATATATGCTGGAGGTGTGTGTGTGTGTGTGTGTATGTGTGTGTGTGTGCTTAAAATCTCTACAGGTTGGTAGAAAGACACACTTCCCTTTCTCTGGGTGGATCATTCATATTCATGCTTAGAAATAAACTGCATTATTTGTGTTTTTTTTTTTATTTTTTTATTTTTAAATCTCCACAGAGTGGAGGAATGGAGGAGAAGGAATTACAATGTGACCATACCTTAGGGAGTGTGCTTTTTCCCTCTCTGTTTTCCTCTGGTGAGCTCATGTGCCCTCTGGGAATAAAATTTTAAAAAAATGAAACCAAAAGGAATCTTTGTCAACTACTGGTTATCTTGAGTTATTATTTGTATAGGAAAGACAAGAGAGGTGCTTAATGCTTTCCTTATATTTATCAACTTTTCAGAAAATTGAATTGTGGCCTACTCACATTCAATAGTGGTTAATGACTTCTCTGATTTTTGGTATTTTAAGATAAAAATAAATTCTCAACTCATGGATTTTTATATATTTTATGTTTTGGTTAATTTCAGTTATTATTATATTTGTGCTCAAGTTTTCACACTGCTGGTGAGAGGAGCCTCTCCAATTTGACTGTCTTTTAAATGAAAACCATTCATCTTTGATATGTTCTTTGCTGCTGCCTTAACAAGATGACTCAGGCTCATTTTGTATGTATTCTGCTCCAGACATGAAATCACCATTTTCCCAAGGACATTTGATTCTTTTTAGTTGGTAATGATAGTAACATGTCAGTCTGTACACTAGGTGTACTTACTGCTGCTGAGCTACTAATTATTTTAGGTCTTTTTATCTTATAGGTCTATATATCTCCTAGCTTTCGGGGTGTGTGTGTGTGTGTGTGTGTGTGTGTGTGTGTGTGTGTAAGGTATTCACATGAGTTAATTCAAATGAGGGGAAGGTTGTTATTTACATCTTTGGTTATCTATTTCCTCCCATGCTGAAAATCTAATGAATGACATTAACCTACCTGATCAGTAGCTTTGAATTTTCTTTTACATTTATAAATTACATAGTAATAAAGTAATTCCAAGGTATGGCCCTGGTTTTCTTTAATATATGATTTTAGTGGTGTTCATATGAAAAGGGATATCACAAAGATGAAAAACCAAATGGAATCTTTAATGGCTACACTTAATAAATTACATTCCCTAGAACCTCCCTCACTCATGCAGCTTCTAGTAGCTACTTTTACTCTACTTCTGTGCTATTGAATCCTTCAGCATCTAATAATGAGCGGGGACTGTTGCTACATGTTAAGTGAAGACATAACAGTATTTATCTTTTTAAGTATGGCTTATTTTCCTTACCATTGTGTCTTCTAGGTTCATCCACTTTGTCCAAATGATAAGATTTTAGAGTTCTTTATGGTTGAATAGAATTACATTGTGTATACGTTTTATATTTTCTTAATCTAATAGGTATTAGACACTTAGGTTGATTCCATGTGTTAGTAATATTTATTGAATAATGTTATGAAAAACATAGTTGTACAAATCTATCTCTGACAGAGTGATTGTCTGTTCTTTGGTTATATCCCACAATTAAGTGAGATTATTAGATCAAATGCATCTATTTTTAGATTGTAAATTGAGAAACATTCCTACTCTTTTCACAGTAGCTGTACTAGTTTATATTTCTACCAACAGTATGTGAGGGTTCCCCTATCTCGGCAAACTTTCTGGCACTTGTTATTTTTTGTTTTTGTTTTAGTTTTTGTTTTGATAATAGTCATTCTCACTAAGTTGGGCAGTACCACAAAGATGTATAATGATTATATGAAGTCAGAAATTATATTAAGTAAATAAATTATGTTTCCAATTTTTTAATCCTAGCTACTAATCACTAAATTCTTACTTGGAATTCAGATTGAAAGTTTACTTTGTCCCCAGTGCCAACAAAATTGTCAACAAATTGTACTTGCATTCTAATTAGATGGTATTTTATATTCATACACACACATACACTCTCTCTTTCTCTCTCTTAAATGAGCTCAACACATTTATTTGGAAGAATTTAAAAACATTTCTTTAATTAAAAGTGCAGATGTGAAAGTGTGTATAAATGATATAGTATTTTTAGTACTGAAATCATATAATGATTTTACATGTAATTATATAGTGATTTCCAAATATTCAATTTCAATATACTTTCACCAAAGTACTGTTTCTTTTGAAAGCATCTACTTTATTTCTCATTCTTCTTTCTCATTCTTTAAGATAATATTAGAATTGCTATTAATATATTTTCTTCTATAAGAATATGAAAGTAGGCTTTTATATTATCTTATTTACTATTTTATATTTAATGTCTGTAGGTAGCATGTTATTGACAGCAAACTATTATCACAGAAAATATCAACAAATTTGAGACAGATCTATTATTGTTTTAGACAGGGTCTCACTGCATTGTGATCCTCCTGCCTCACCCTCTCCAGTAGCTTACCGTGCACTCAGGTTTTTTGGAAGTTGAACACATGCCTCCCATAACTGGTGTCTACTGTAGCTTGTCCTGAGACACTTGCCTTTTTGTAAAATAAACCCCAAACATCCTGAAATTTGAAATCTCTCATTAACAACAATAAGAATACATTCCTATTACAAATAATTATCTTTATAAAATTTTAATCTGGTCTTGGTTAGACCTTGTTATGCTTGTATTTTAATTTTATAATGTGATAGATGAAGAGTTATAAATATAGAAATGCTTTTTCTGCCATTTTCTTATTTTATTCACATTATATTTTTCTAGACCTGTAGTTTCTTATCAGAAATTTTTTAAAGGTACTTATAATGTTTGTGAGGCTTGGCTCATGTTAAAAACATATGATATAATCTATCAAGCCACCATAAGAGGCACACAAATTGCAATATGTTAACATGGTATAAATGAGCAATTACATGTCAGTAATATGCTAACCCCTTTATACGAGTTGTACATGTACATGCATGTGTGTGTGAATATATAAGGAATCCTTAGAAAGTTCATGGTATTACAAAATACTGTGCATGAGTTTCAAAAACTTTTTATCCCAAAGTTAATTTGTACTTTAAAAAAGTTTATTTCTTCCACAAAATAAGCAAGAAAGAAAGAGAGTGAGAATAACCCTACAGGGTCTTCCTGCCACTATCCAACCCTAGGTTCAGCCAGCTCCACATTAGGGGCATGCAAATACTGGTACGCAGGGAGGGCTTCAGACACAAACCCGGAACCTTTCCATGTGGGTCAGCTTCACAGAGTGTTGCATTACCACTGCACCACCAGCCCCTAGACTCACATTTTAGCTCCATTTTTCCCATGAACTTTTTGAAGTCCCCTGTATATACACATATATACATAAGTAAATGATATTTTTCACATTTATATGCATAAATTATCTTTATACATACACATATATTATCTTTATATTAAATAGTATCGAAGCCTACTTTCATGTTCTTATAGAAGAAAATATACTAATGGAAGTTCTAATATGTTCTCCATGATTTAGCTGATTTTTGCTCATCTTTGGGGTGCTGACACACTGCTTTGGAGGTTCTTCTTTAAAGGCTGAGATACCTTCAGAAAATTTCAGTAGATGGTTGAAGATGAAAGTTGGCATCCAGTGACATAATGATGGAATCAGATAAAGAAATGAACCTAAAGATTTGAGACCATGAGGGAAATGAAGGAAATGAACAGGAAAGAGAAAGCTACATGGTACCTGGAAAAAATAGAATGTAGTAAGTTGCTTCCCATTGACATGCTTGGGAAGATTTCTTTATTTGAAGACAGTAATAGAAACTGTAGGATTTGAAATGATAAAATAGAATATGGGGAAGGGAAACAAGAAAGTTTGGTTAAGTCAGTGAAGAATAGGGTTTAGCCCTCATGACTCAGGGAAGCATCTTAGAGAAGGAGACCAAGAAGAAAGCCAATTTACACCTTAGAAATGAGGTGTAAGTTAAGAATTATCTGCCTACAGAAAATGTGTAGGATAGTAGAATGAAAGAGAAAAACAAGCTTTGCAGTAGTTCAGAAGAAATGTTACAAAAACCTTAACAAACATGGTAGGAGAAAAAGAAATGGTAAAGATAGATTTTGGCTACAACAAAAAGTGGCTTTGATGACTGACAGATGCTTGGAAGAGTTTAATTGAATGTGATTTTTCCATTGTGTATTTTGCCTACCCTCATTGTTCTGGCTGTTTTCAGCTTAGCTGACCTTCCAAGAAAACTTTCTGAGACACACTCATGACTACTGTGACCTTCAAAGACATCCATGGATTCCAATCATGCTCTAGCAGATCTATACAAAGGCTTGTAGCATGTCATACCCATAAATTCTCATTGGTATTTCCAATGAATATGGTTAAGAGGACAATTTTACCTGCTACTGTCCTTTCAATCTCATTCTAAACTCATCTATCCAACTTCCTCATAAAGTGCCTGTTCAATAGTTCATGGTTTGAATGAGACTTTATCATGAATGGGACTTTATTTTGATGATCCAAAAACTAACTGTTTGCATGATCACAAATAAGCACAGTAATTATTTTATTTCACTTTTTTTTTTTGAGAGATTTTTTGCTATAGGACACGTTCGCCAGAGAAATAAAAAGGGAGAAATCACCCTCCGGGGGGATGACCATGTGGCAATCCCTTCTCCTCTATTCTCCTCTTGGGATTTTTGGGCATACACACACACACACGCACACACGTGCCTGGCATGAATTTTAAATCACCAGGTCCAGAACTTGAACCACTGCTGACTATGTGGGAGTCCAGCAATATAACAATTATGCCATCTGCTGGTCCCAGCAGATTATTTTTTAACAACAGGAAGGGCAACGTTTAAGTAGCTAGCCAGCAGAGACCAAACTATAAGGACAGTGTGTTTGTTTTCTCTTCAGTAGTTGACGGCTGTTGAAATTTACCCCTGGCTTTGAGGAATATCACCAGAGACTAAATTTGAATTTACCCTTTTCATAGTGGCAAGTGTCAGAAGAAAAACAGAATGCTTATTTTATGCTCTACAATGCTGCAAAGTCTTCCTAACTAGTATTTATTATTTATTAAGATGTTAAAAATATGTTTCTATCTAAGTATACAGCTAAGAAACATAACACCTCTTTATTATTCAGATTCCTATTGCTGAAGGTGAGGGAAACTGCCCTTATAAAGGCACTTTATTCTCTATAATAATAATGACCTTACATTCAGCTTTGAAGAAATTATAGTTTCAGAATTATCAAAACCTATGAGGTTAATTGTTTGGAAACCATTCTCACTCTTCTGTCAGGGTTTTAATTTTTAATAATTAGGATTTGAATTTATGTTGGGTTCTGTTAATTCAAATTCTAATGGTCAAAGGATTAGATTTAGGAATCAAGAGTTTTGTACCCTAGATCTATTTCGCCAGTGATTTGCTCAGTAACCTTGAGAAGTTATTTCAGATCATTCGCCATATGTAGTCTCTCTTTTCCTGTCAAATATTCATAATGAAAATTGTTTCCACAAAACTCCTAGGAGATTTAGAGTATAAATGGAATTTAGGTTGAAATGAGAGATACAGTTTATTCTTTTGATGATTAATGCCTCTGTAGTGACTTTGAGTATATATTAAATATCACTTGCATAGAATTATAGTGAGCTAGATAACCACATTTATTCTTGTGGTTACTTTTCTTAAATACAAAAACAAAACAAAAACCCCCAAAATGTTTCCTGTGTTTCTAGCAGTCTTATTAGATAAAATGTGGTTCTCTGTGAAATAAGGAAAAGGAATAAATTTACAGATTACACACAAGCTCCAAAGAATCTTCATGTGTTCTAGTCTGTACAGAATTTTTTGTGGTTTTTATTTTTCTTGGGGTCAGAAATGAAAACTTTTCAATTTATCCTGTCAAAAGATTTCTTGGGAATTGAGATAAGAGCACATTTGAGTCTCTTATCAGTGAGTCTTGTCATTTAGCTCTATGGTATACTTAAGTTAACTGATGTCTGCCTATTATTTATGACTGTGGCTTGGCTTGTGTTCGTGCAGTTTTATGGATTAGCCCAGTTTTTTTGGGCAGTTTTTAAATGGACTTTGAAATAGACTTATATTTTTAAAAATTGGTTAAAATTGCTCCTTAGTGTGTGGTCTTTTGCTTTCTTTGATTAAATGAGTTTAGAAACTATTTTCCCCAGTATCTGGTTAGGAACATTTCGGATTATTTTCATAAGTCTCTAAACATAAATTATGTCTACTAGGTTTTAAAGCTCTATCTCTAGTATATTATTTGGCACATTTACAAACAACTTTATCAAAGTCAAATGAAATCCAAGAGGGGGAAAGGAAGAGCTTACTTTGTTAATGCTGAGTCCAAGAGAAGAATGTTTAGGACAGACGAGCAAACACGTTTAGTTCAGTAACTGAAAGCAAATGTTTGTATTGTAACTCTACATTTATACTCACATATACTATACCTCTTATATGACTGTAGTTAGTCATGAAAATGCTTGGGCTTTAGCTTTATGTATTATTTTCTTTTTCTTTCTTCTTTCTCTCTTCTTTCTTTCTTTCTTTCTTTCTTTCTTTCTTTCTTTCTTTCTTTCTTTCTTTCTTTTTTGGAGAAGTTTTTGTCATAGGGTGTGTGCGCTTGCCAGAAAGACAGAGAGAGACAGAGAGATAGAAGGCGAGAAATCACTCCCACCCCCTAAGGGAGATGGCCAAGCCGCAATCCCTTCTCCTTCATTCTCCTCTTGGAATCTTGGGCACACACGCACACACGCCCAGAATGAGTTTAAGCCACTGGGTACGGGACTTGAGCTGCAGTCGACTACATGGGAGTCCAGCGACATAGCCATTACACTAACTGCTGGTCCCAATGTATTATTTTCTTTAAAACTGCTCTGTCTTGGAGACCCTCTTGATGTTACAGTATTTAAATGTCCAGATGTCTTAGATTTTTCCTAACCCCATGGTGGTTCTATTTCAAGGTGTAAGTTTTGTTTTGTTTTGTTTTTATTGTTTAGGTTTTTGTCATTTAATAACTTCTGTGAGTTCTTCATTTTCACTGTTACTGGTTGGATACCTAGTATGCCACTCCTTTTAATTCCCAGGCTCCTCTACACTTAAACCCTTATGATTGGATAGGCTGAGTAAATAATCTATACTCATTACCTAGGCTTATGGAGGTGTTCCAAAAACTGGTCTTCTATATAATAATATTTAAAACAACACTTGCATTCTGAGAGTGATTCAATTTTTAACTTACAGCATTTCTAATTTTTTTTAATTGCTAGAAGTAACTTGTACTTGAGAGAGAGAGAGAGAGAGAGAGAGAGAACCTCCCCAGTGAGAAGTTCTCACATTGCAATCCCCTTTCCTCCATTTCTCCTTTCCATCATAATTTTGGGCATGCGCACATGCTTGATGTGTTTTTAAAGCCAATGGGACCAGGATTCAAACCATGGTTGGCCATGTGGATTCTGGCTTCCTTAACTGACAGGCTATGGGTTCAGCCCAATTCACAATATTTATAAAACATAATATTTCATACTTTCACTTTTATTTTTCTTCTTAATAATACTAATACTCTCACGAACATTTAATACTTGTTTTGTATATGTCAGACCCAGTGGTTGACACTAGAGATAACTTTGGTATCTGATCTCAAAGACCTCATAACAAGTATTCTCCACTTTGCTTTCTATGCTGCCGAGATGCATAAAAACATCTGGGCAATTTTTACTTAGACAATAGCTTTTGTAGCAGGATTCAGTATATGCTAATTTTAGCATACTTATCTTTTTCTCCCAAGATTTTATTTAGTAGGACATAGATGGAGTTAATATGCTTGGCTAGTAATTTTAAAAGGTTCTTTTTGAAGGGCCATGCTCACACAACTGGCTTTGTAACAAAAAGCCATAGCCTTGGAGGAGGGGGTTAATAATAATTGTAAACTTTGCACTCCTAGTTTGTAGCATATTCAGAGGATCATGAAAGATTGCTCAGAAATCCTATATGGGATCAATCAGTTAAACCATTTTTAGCAAGTAGAACTGCTGTTGAATAAACTATAGAGATCTCTTTAAAATCAGAGGACAGGGACTAGCAGGTTAGGGTGCTGGGCTCCCATATGGTTGACCATAGTTCGAGTCCTGGGCCCAGCTGCTTAAAACACATGCTGAGTGCATGTGTGTGCATGTCCAAAATCCTGAGAAGAGAATGTGGTGTGGTCATCTTCTCTGAGGAGTGATGTCTCGCTTTCTGTCTCTCCAGTGAACTCATATGCTCTATGGCAAAAATTTATCTTAAAAAAAATCAGAGGACATCGAATATTTCTAGTTCTTTTTAGAATGGAAAGGGGTATTGATTATAAAAGAAACATACAGGTCCCAGTAAGACTACTGACATATGCAAATAGTGAATGTCAAGAGACAGCTAGAACTATATGAGAAATCTGGTAGCATTTTCTTTTCATTTGTGGTCTTTTCAAGGAACGGAAAGGTGGGCTGTGGAATAAGAAAGTCTCTATAGTAAGGTAGGCCAGACACTAAGTGCCAGCCATATCACCCTCTCTCACAGAGTACCATGGTAATAATTTTTTTTTTAAAGTCTCACTGACCATTACTTAAGTATAATTTCTTATGACAAAAAGGAAATAGTTCTGACATTCATTTTCATTCATACCATGGAAATTCCAATGTGTCTAATATCCTCAGCTCAAAGAATTTCCCTTCCCCAGATGGATTCAGTCATGTTTGCATGATTTAACCTGTTTCCCATGCTACTTATGACCATGATGGTTGGAGGAGAGGGCCAGGTTGGTCCCCACAACTGATACGGTTGGCTCACCATGAAACATCAAATTGCCTCCACCATGAATTAGAGCTATTCTTCACATTTAAATAGCAACTCAAGTTTTTATTTAGGGTTCTATGGGGTTGTCTGAGAAGTCATGACTTTTTTTGAGAGAGAGAGATTTTTGTTATAGAGTGTGTGCATTTGTCCAGAGAAACAGAGAGAGACAGGCAGAAAGTGAGAAATCAAACCCAGGGGGTAGGGCCACACAGCAGTCCTTTCTTTTCTGTTTTCATCTCGGAATTTTGACACACACACACATTTGCCCAGTGTGAGTTTTAAGCGGCCAGATTCCAGACTCGAGCTGCAGTTGACTATGTGGTAGTCCAGGGATGTAACTGCTACATCATTTGCTGGTCCCCATGACTTTTTTTTTTTTTAATACAAAATGCATCACAACTTTTCCAACATCCCAATAGATTTCCTCTTCTTTTGTGTTCATTATTTACCCAATTGTTCTAGCCAGCTGCTGTTAGCTTAGCCAATCAAGTAAGGGGTGGAGTTTTCTGAGTCCCAGTCATTATTTCTCTGTTTTCAGAAAAATGCAACCTTAGATGCAGCCTGGCTCTGGGAGAAGTACCCAACGTCAGGGAAGGAGTGACAGCAGAAGACATGGAATTTGGGAATGGCAGATGGCATGACGGTTACGTCGCTGGACTCCCACCTCAGTTCGTATCCTGAACCTGGCAGCTTAAAATTCACACTGTGTGTGTGTTTGTGTGTGTGTGTGTGTGTGTGTGTATGTATGTATGTATGCCCCAAATCCTGAGGGGAATGGAGGAGAAGGGATTGCTGTGTGGCCATCTTCCTAAGAAGGTGATTCTCTGTCTCTCTGGTGAGCACACATGCCCTATAGCAAAAATCTCTAAAAGAGAGAAAAGAAAACATGGACTTCATAGTGCATTTTTCTCATATATTTAAAGAAATTCTCTTGGTTTTCTAGACCAAAGTGCAGCTATACCATGTCAGCCTTTACTCTTTCCTGTGCTAATTAGTGTAAGTTCTATCAGAGAAGTCTGTGGAACCAATTTGCAGTTCCTCCCAAAGTATATCATCACTGTTGCCAATTTTCTTCACATTATTTTTCTTCAGCCAAGTAATTAGTTCTTCATGTTTGTAGAAAATGGTTTGGGGATGTGGAGATCAGAATATGACCTTTGTCTGTGTTCTGAAAAGGCTGCCTTTCTGGTGGTTCAAAGATGAGGAGAAAAAATGTTGAGAATCTGGCTTTGGTTTCATGGAGGTCAGATTCATCATGGCTGTATCACTTGCTTTTCTAAATAATAAAACCACTTAGGCATACCCTTTATATCATCTTATTTTATAAGGTCTTGCTTTATTTACAAAAGATGAAATCTTATAAATGTACAAATGGTATTGTACTTAGAAAATAAATGAATGTGTCAACTATACTCCACTGAGGCATAGTTATGCTGCTAAATTCTGGAACAGGTTGAAAATACCCCCCAAACATCCTAGTTAGATTGCGTTATCAGTCTTTCATTTACTGAAATTATTGCATTTAAAAGTCATACGTTTTTCCAAACTGCAGTTAATCGCCATATCCTATGTGAATTATTGTTTGTACAAAACTTTTAACTTTGCTTTGCTTTATTTTACTCTTTCACAACATAGAGATAATTTTGTGGTCAAAGGAAATAATGATATCCCAGTATCTGGACATTAAATAAAATTATAAAAATCAGGGGCAGAATGAAGATAACTAAGGGGATGCAGAAGCTGAGGAAGTAGAAAGATGGATATTGGGAAAAGCGTTGTAAAAGAATTGCTTTTGTGCTGAACCTTAAGAGTTAGTTTGGACACATCGAAATAGGGGCAGAGTGCCCCATACTAAAGGAATAGGGATGTTGAAGAATAGGACTGGGGAAGCATAGTTGGTTCGGATAAAGGGTAGTGGGAAATTAAAAATGGAAGCTCTGATCAGATTATGGAAGAATTCAGAGCCAAACTCTGAAACTTGGGCTTTGAATCAGAGATACCATTTGGTAAAATCACCTTCCAGAGCTAGGTTAGAGGTCCTGCTGTCAGAGTGTATGTAGGACACTGCTGACTGTGATTGGCTGAGCCTGCATGGGATGCCTGGGTTGCAAACAGCTCCCCCTAGAAAGCCAGAAGAAGTAGCACACACTTGTAGTGTCAGCTACTCGGGAGCCTGTGGCAGGAGGATCACAACAAAGAGAGACCCTGTCTTGAAAAAAACAAAAATACTTGTGCTTGCTATTGAAAATGTATAGATTAATTAAGATCTTTAGTGAATCAATTAAATGTGGGAGGGGAAAGGCATAGAAAGCAACCATAGATACAAGAAACAGTGTGGGAGGAGGGTGAGAGGTGTAGATGGTGAGAGATAGAGAATCAAGGATGGGAAAAAAAGGAAAATATATAGGAAACAAGAAATGGAAAATTATTTGTTGATGACAACATGTATGTTGATGTGCTTGATTGAGCCAATATACAGTGTATTCTGGATGGAAAGTCTCACTTTGTATGCTGTAATGATGTACAGTGAATGAATGTAAATAAATAAATTTAAAGAAAAAAAGAAAAAATGAAAACAAAACAAAAACAAAAACTAAGTTAGGTTTTTTTCAGTCATGGGTAGAACTGAAGCAATGTGATCCAGAACATGTGCAGGAGTTATCTACACAGCACTGAGCCAGGGCCCACAGCATTCTTTTTTTTTTTTTTTTAAAGAATTATTTATTTAATTTAAATTATTTATTCATTTATTTTAATTTGACCAGAGAGAGATACAGAGAAAGAGAGAGAAAGTGGAAAAGCAAGCCACTAGGTCTGGGACTCAAACTCTAGTGGGCCATGTAGGAGTGTCCAGCGCCTTAACCACTATGCCACCTGCTGCCTCCCTCCACCCCCACCCCCACACACATACACAGTGTTCTGTTATTTCATATCGAGCTCTGGAGAGGTGTGGCAGGAAGAGAAGATAGATTGCTTTCTCTCATGACTCAAGAATGAGTTCCACTGTGGCATGAGTCTTGGGCTGGGGACTTTTGTATATCATGTTTATAGGCCCCTCAACTCTGCTATGTTAGTTGTTAGACAAAGCATGCAACAAGCCTGGTTTATAGAAGCATTGGATCTTTATCCATATGAAAACCCTCCTCCTTGGCCTTGTACACAGCTGCTGCCTTTCTGTAAGTAGCAGACACCCATGAGCAGGCTTTGGCTATGATTTTCACCCCACTGGAATAATAGCAGATTAGGTTAGCAGTCTTACTGGCCTCTGCAGAAGATAAGAATCCAGACACAGGCTGCTACTAAAAGACCATAAAGTCCTATTTTCTTAGCGGTGACTGATTTAAGGCCACTGATCTACTTTGTCTCCTTTTCATAAGAGTATGAATTTCTTTTTGTCCCTTGATGTGGATATATCCTCTTCTCCTATAATCAAGGTGACATAAGCCCCCCCAAAATTAAATTTATTGCCTTGGAGAAGTTTTGAAAAATCATAAAATAACTTTCCATGACTAAATCTACATTTCTAATTTGCATACAGGGGATATTAGATGGCATTGCCAGCCTCCCAGCCAAAGGGCAATTTTTCAGTGTTTACTTTAGAGCTCAGTCAGTGATAGCTTCAAATGATCGTGCAGTCACTGAGTATTTTGTTCTGAGGACCGTTTCTCTTTCTGTCAGTGATGGATTTCTCTGACAGCGTCAAGATTTGCTCGTGCCAGCCCCTAATGTAGAGAATGGTCATTTTATGATGATTTCCAGCCCTGTCTGATACAGGAAGCTCTTACTAGATGTAGTTGATAGGCTGGAGAGTTACAAAGAATATATTTGATATTTAGTAAGTATTTCTGAATAGCTAGCCTGAACTAAACCCTCAAATACTGATCCATGATTTAATGAGCTATGGACATTGAATTCCTTTTTAAAGTTAGACATTCATCTAGCAATGCATTTCAAGTGGAATCATAGATTTGGAGACTTCCCTGTTCCTGAAATGGCATTCAACACAGTGCTCAGCGTACCTCCACCCCAGCTCTCTGTCCAGTTTCACACTATTAACCTTGAGCTCTCGCTAGCCCTTACATCCTGGACTACATTCAATTACTTGTCCGTGCCAAGAAATGTCCTCCCTCGGGTCTTGCACATACAGTTTCTTTTCCTGGAATGCTCTTTCCACCAACTAATCCCTACCCTCCATTTACGTTTTAGCTTTACTGTGGTTTATGCCCTGATCTCCCAAGACTCAGATCTCTTTGATTTGTGTTTTCAGATCTCTGAGCTTTATGCTTTATGTATTTCTCTTTCAGGCTTAGTATACCTATAATAATTTTCTTTAAATCTGTTTTCTGCATCACTGTTATCTCCCTGAGAACAGATACTTTGATCATAGATCCATTTCAATTTTAGTACATAGTACATTTCAAAATATAGTTGATATTTAACAGAAAGATCATCTTGTTTATGCCTCCTCTCACATCAGAACTCTGAAACTCTGAGATGTTAAATAGCTTGCCCAAGGAAACATAGTTAGGCGTAGCATTGATAATACATTTCCTGATTCCTAGTCTTATGTCTACTCGACCAATATGCCAGAGTAGAAATGAGGCCAGCTGGGCCATGGGAAATGCTCCCCTTGTAGCAGAGGTAACAGATGTAACATTCTGCATATATGTTCTTACCTTCAACAAAGCTGAATTAAAAATCCACACACACACACATAGGTATATTTTCAGATTTACATAAAAATGGTAAGAATAGTACAAAGTACAGCATATACTCTTCATGCAGATTCTCCAAATGTTACCATTTGTTGTCTATCTGCCTGCTATCATCTGAATATTTGTGTTCCTTCCAAATTCATATCAAATCACCAAGATGACAATATTCAAAAGTGATGCCTAGGCCAGCCAGGTGTAGTGGTGGTTAAAATGACTGGATAGTCAATTCCATAGTGTGAGTCCCAGACCTGGTGGCTTGAAAAATAAGCAGGGTACTTGCACATGCATGCCCTGAGAGAAGAATGGAGATGTAGGGATTGCAATCTGTGCCATCCCCTAGGGGGTGCCATCCTCTGGGGGGTGCTTTCTCAGTTTCCCTCTCTCTGCCTCTCTTTTTTTTTCTGGCAAGCATATACACCCTGTAGCAAATATATATATTTTTAAAATAAAAAGATTAAAAAATGAAAGGTGAGGACTTATGAGGGTGGAACCTTTATGAATGTCATTAATGTCCTTATAAAAGAGACCACAGAGTTCCCTTGCCCCTTTTATCATGTAAACTGGAAGGCATTGTCTATGAGGAATCAGACCTACACCAGATACTAAATCTATCTTGCTCTGTATCTGCCAGCCTCCAGAACTGAGAAAAATAAATTTCCTGTTGCTTATAAGGAATCTAGTTTATGCTATTTTTTTAATAATAGCCTAAACAGACTAAGACACTAGCTATCTGTTTATCTTTCTATATCATCATTATCATCATTAATATCTATTTATAATTTTTTTCCCTGAACTATTTACCTGTAAGGTACACACATGATGCTTCCTTATCTTGGTATAGTTTGGGATTGATTTTATAAGTGCAAGAACATTCTTTTACATAACTACAATACACTTAGGAAAATCAAAGCCTTAAACATTAATATGTTATATAATCTCTGTCCTTATTCAGATTTTGCCGACTTCCTAATAATGTGCTTTATAGCAAAAGAAAATCCAGGATCATGTGTTGCATTCGGTTGTCACATCCCTTAACCTTCTTTTAATACGGAATCGTTTTTTTATTTTTCTGAGAATAGGTCAACTCTTTTGTAGGCTGTCCCTTAATCTGGATTTGCTGATGTTTCCTCATGATTAGATTGGGTTATACACTGTTGGCAGGAACACTGCAGAAATAACATTCTGTTCTAATGCATCATATCACGAAGTATATGATTGAAATTTGTCCCTTTACTGGCAATGTTAACTTGGAGTACTTAAAGTGTTACCTGCTAGGTTTTTCCACAATAAAGTGACCTCTTTCCTCTTTATAATTGATAAATATCTTGTGTGGGCAGCAGAACCGAAGACTGTGTGAATATCCTATTACTCCTCACATTTTTGTCCACTAGTTTTGTCACATACTGGACAATCTCACTTGAATATTATTATTGCTAAATGGTGATTTTGCACTTTATAATTTCTTGTATATTTATTAATTGGCGTTCTACTCTAGAGGAGATCTGCCTTCTCTCATTAGTTGATTTGTTAATAGCAGTGTGAATTCATGGATTATTGTTTTACTTAATGTGCTTTACTATGTTACTGTTATTTATTTTGATGTCCAAATGATCTCCGTTTTGTAGGTCAGAGTTTTTCAGACTGTCTTGTGTCCTTTTGGTGCATCCTCATGTTTCTGGTAGCACTTCTTCACTTTTTGGCACAATGGATCTTTCGAGCTCATTTTGTAATCTCTCTGTCTCAACCTGGGACTGGTCATTTATTTTAAAAGATATGCTCATTTCTACTGGGGCATAAGCACCTCCAGATCATTTTAGACATTCTATTTATTTTTATATTTATTACAATGTATCTCTTTCTCTTCTATTTCTATTTAAAATACACAAGTCTACACTGACACCTCCATGTCTCATCCAATATTATAGGGTTAATTCTAGCTTTCTCGCCTTCCCATACTTTTAATTCCCTTTTCCGTAGTGAGAAAGCTAGCTACCATATCCACAATATGGTATTTGTTTAGAATTCTTTTTAGTTTTGAGCCTAAAGGCATATCATCTAAACCCTAAAAGTCACTTGGGTTAGTTCTCCTTCAAACGTATTGACTGTATTATTCTTTTGCAATACGCTTTATTTGTTTTTGTTTATACTCCATTTTAGAGTATTTCCCCAATCCTGTTTGATATTCATTTGTAAGGGTGATCTTTTTCCTTTTCCTTTTTTTTTTTTTTTTGGAGTATGTGAAACATTAACATGATCCCCAGAGTCAGAACTATAGGAAAAGTATACACAGAGAAAAGTCATTGCCTACCCTCTGTTCTTTTTTTCATGCTTCCCAGTATATTCTTACCCATCTTCTCTAAGTGAACAGCCACATTAGTTTTGACTTATACTTCTTAACTTGCTAGAGGGCACTTGTGCTCACCAGAGAAAGAGAAAGTGAGAAAGCACCCCCTCCCATGGGGGATGGCCACACTGCAAGTCCTGTAGTTTTGTGGTTTTCATACAAGTGGTGAGATACCTTACTTTCCCTTCTTTCTTAATGAAAAATAGGCTCTCTTGTACTTTGATCAGTTCATACAGCTTTGTTTTGTTCCTCTGTATAGCATGCCATTTCAAAGATACATCACAGTTTATTCAACTAACATTGTTTGTTAAGGCATGTTTCTTCCAATATCTTACAGTAATAAACAAACCTGCCAGGAATATCCTTGTCCATAAGTATTTTAAGATTGTTGGGGAAATATCTTAGGAGAAGTTATTTAAAAGTGGAAATTCTATATCTTGAGGGAATACATACATAGTTTTGTTCTATATTGCCAAGTTCTCCTCCATAAGAGTAGTGCCAATTTTTATTCCGATCAATATGATATTATCACGTATCTAAAAAATCCCAAGAGAATGTATGATAAAACTATCTCAACAGTTTGGTAACTCAAATAATAAAGAATTCAGTGATGTGTTTGGATATAAAATTAATAAATTATAACCTGTTAGGACATAAAATTTCATGAAAAATAACAACAAAGAATACAATATATTTAAAAATAAATTTAATCAGAAGTATCCAAATACTATAAAGAAGAAATTTTAAAGCATTCCTGAATGACACAAAAGTAGACTTGAGCAAATAGAAAGACATCCTTCATTTTGTGTATGATCATGAAACATTATAAAACAATCCATTCTTCCTAGTTTATAAATTTGATGTAATTTCAGTAAGGGTGTTTATTTCGTTTTGCTTTATATTTATGGTGCTTGAGAATAATACTTAAAAAATGGAGGCAGCCAATGGCATGGTAGTTAAGGTGGCTGAATCCTACATGGCCAACTGTGCAGTTTGAGGTCTGAACCAAGCAGCTTGAAAACATGATGAGCTCATATACGTATGCCCAAAATCCTGACAGGAAAAATGGAGGGGAAGGAATTGCAGTGTGGCCATCCCCCATGGGAGGGGGTGCTTTCTCACCTTCTCTTTCTCTGGTGAGCACAAATACCCTCTAGCAAATAAAAAATAACTAAAAAATCAATGAACAAACAAGTTATGAGGAACGATCTTGGGCATGTATGCACATGTGCCTGGCGTTAGCTTAAGCCACTAGGTCTGGGACTTGGACCATGGTCGACTACAGGGGAGTCCAGCAACATAGCCATTACGTCAACTTCTGGTCCTTAACCCAATTATATTTTAAGACATACAATATTATAAAGTCTTTATTATAAAACTCCTTTATATGTATGCTTGAATAGAATACTATACCAGTGGAATATAAAAGAATATAAAAGAAATAGGCTCAAATGCATATAAAACTTAGGTATATAAAAATTTGGCAGCTCAAAACACTAGGGCAAAGATGTTTTCTAAAAAATAATCAGGGAAAATTTTCTTTATTTGGAATAAGATGAAACTAGTTCCATGCCTTACAACATGCATAAAGATAAATTGGAATGGATCAAGTATCTAACTATAAAATATGAAAATATGCAAGTACAAGAAGAAAACATGGCAGGGTATGCATCTAAAGTATCTGGTAGACACCTTGATCTCTGAGTTTCTGCCACATGTTCTGGAAATAATATTCAGGTTTATTTTCATCAGCAACCTATGCACTTTTGCTACACATAGGTGTCTTAGCTTAGGATACAACTCTACAATGTTCAGCTACATCGACTAGCCATGAAGTTACCAAAGTTGGAACCTGTGCATTTCACTGTCTGCTGGGATGGCAGAAATGTGTCATCCTTTTTCATGATGTCATATCTTTCTTGTGCTGCTTTTCCTTGTGTCCTCCTTTATCTCTGTTTTTTTTTTCCCCTTATTTTACTATATTTACCTTTCAAACTATAGCTTATGATAGTACATCCAGGAAGCTTTCTGTATCTCTTATTCCTTAGTTGGTTTTTCATATTTTGTGTTTCTTATGCACACACACATTTAATGTTACAAATACTACATTGTATTTCAATTGCTGGTTTGCTTATCTGCATTCTCCCCTAGGACACAATCTCTTAAAGAGCAAAAATCCAATTTAATTTAATTTTTTAATCTTTGTACTTACATAGAAGCTGGCATATGGTTGAAACTTGTATTAATAATAATAGGCTATATTGTGTTGCAGGAACCATCAACTCCCAAATCTTAGTGGCTTTGCAAAACATACACTTAAATATCACTTGTCAAATCTACTGAAAGTCTGGGTAACTTTCCGAGATAGTTGTCCTTCATATGGTGATGCAGTGATCCAGGCTAATTTGATATTGAGGTTCAAAGTTCAACATAGTGTGAAAGTAGTTTCATTTTTATTTTAATGGCCAGAAGAGCCAAATGGCCTCATCTAATTGGAAGAAGGCTTAAAAATATAGACTTTCATATTTATAGGAAGAAATTAAGAACTGGTGTTGTTTAACAACTGTTAATGAGGTAAATGCTACCAATGTATTTCTGGAAATTTATCAGAAGGTTAAAGGCATCTGGTAGGAGTCATTATTTTGAAGATCTTCTATCAAAAGAGACTTACTTTAAGGATGAGCAGTACTTCCTTGTGTATATGTGCCACATTTTCTTTACCTATTCACCAGTTATTAGGCACTTAGGTTGATTTCATGTCTTAGCTATTGTGAATACTGATGCACTAAACATAGATGTTCAAATGTCTATGTGACAGACAAAAGAGTGATTTCTTGTCCTTTGAGTATGCTCAAAAGCAGTATTACTGGGTCAAATGATGATTTTATTTATAGAATTTTGAAGAAATTCCATGTGGTTTTCCTCAGTGACTATGCTTGTTGTCATTCTCAATAACAATGCATGAGGGTTCTCCTTTCTCTGCAAAGTCACCAGCACCATTATTCTGTGTGTGTTTTAATAATAGTCATTCTGACTGGAGTTAAGTGTTACCTCATTTTATAAAATTTCCCTTATGACAAGAGATGTTGAATCTTTTTTTCATATGATTTTTATCCATTTGTATGTCTTCCTTTGAGAGTAATCTGTTCAGATCAATTGGCTATGTTTTTAGAGGTTATTATTATTATTATTATCTCATAGGCCACATGCCCTCACTTGAGAGATACTGACAGCAAGAGGGAAAGTGAAAAATTACCTCTGAGCAAGGATGGCCATGGCATAATCCCTTCTTCTCCTGAGATCTTGGGCACACACACATGATCAGTGTGATTTTCAAGTGACAGGGTCTGGGACTCAAATCAAGGTTGGCCTAGTGGAAGCCCAGTGATGTAACCACTATGCAACCTGTTGGCCCCAAATTGCCCATTTTTAAAAATGTGATATTATTATTAATTATTTTGTGAGTGCACAGCTTGAGTTTCTTAAATATATTCTGGTTATTAATCCCTTATCAGAAGTATTGGCTTGCAAAAAATTTCTCCCATCCATGAGTTTTCTCTTTACTTATTGCTTCCTTTGCTGTGTAGAAGCTGATGTATGATGATTATGTGTAAATTAGAAGTGATGGTAAAAATACTTAGATACAATCTGTCATTTATTTTTTTATTTTGATAATGACCTATTTTCAGAAAACTTTTAATAGTTTTTCCTTCTTTCTTTTATTATTTTTTTTTTTACCATTCAATCATTGTATATCTTTATAATCTACAAAATGAATTTTCCCAGCATGAATATACTGTATATTAGTCCAGTTAAAGATACTACCATATACATTATGATTTTAAGAGTCCAGATTATCATAGAACTTTCCAGATTATTCTAGGGCTATATTCTTATCTCATAGAGAAGCAGCTTGTGCTAACCTGAGTCCCTAAAGACCTATAGATAAGAAGCTCCTTAGAAACAGAGAACTTCAGAATCATAGTTTCAGGAAAGAATTCTGCTTTAAAAATGTGCCCAATCAAGAAAAGGGGCTAAGGGAATCTAGTTACTTGGACAACAAAAAGGGAGTTCGCAGAGCTAATAGATTGTCATGATCCTAGATGGTGTAGATTCTTATCCTTGGTGAAATTAGAGGATAGCCAAGAGGTAGGGCAGAAACTCAGACCAAAGACTTAGTTTACACAGTAATGATGAAGAGCCAAGGAGGAAGCCACAAATGAGAGAGCATGTGGGTAACCAAGGAGGCTTACTCAAGATACGTGAGAAATTTGACCTGGGGCAGAAGAATAATTCTAAAGTCCATAAATTCTCAAGATTGTCAGATGTTGTTCTCAAAGTCTTAGTGGTAGGATTGAATCTGAAGATTATATTTTTTATAGTTCTGAGCCCTCTGTGACTATTTACTTACTTTTACCTTTAGTTAAAAGCAACAAAAAAAAACTAACCCATGATAGAGCATGAAAAAGATTAGGAACTGAAATGAGAAAACATTAGGTCTATTTATTAGAGTTAGGGTTTGTTCTGCTTCTCTGAATGGACTAAGCAGAAAAAATGTCTTCCTCATGTTCCAACTATCAGTTTTTAGGACTAAGTAAGACTATTAAAAACTGCTGTTTTGGGACCAGCAGTTGGCATAATGGCTGTGTTGCTGGACTCCCATGTAGTGGACCATGGTTCAAGTCCCGGACCCGTTGACTTAAACTCATGCTGGGCGTGTGTGCATGCGTGCCCAGTATCTGGAGAGGAGAATGGAGAAGGGATTGCAGTGTGGCCATCCCCCCTGGGTGGTGATTCTTTACTTTCTGTGTCTCTCTGTCTTTCTGGCGAGCTCACAGGCCCTATAACAAAAACCTCTCCAAAAGACCCTAAAAAAATAAACAAACAAAAAAAAAACTACTGTTTCAAATATGAACTTCTTTTCCTGTATCTCTAGCATTTCCTTCAGGTAAGTCCAACAAAATAATAAGCTTTTATTATACAAAAAGAAAACAAAGTTTAGATTTTTAAAAAATCATTTATTACATGAGGAGGAAGAGAGGAAAAAGAGAGAGAGAAAAAGAATCACCTTCAATGAGGCCTTCATGCCATGATTCTACCTCCAGCCTCAGACAGCCATAATTATGGACGTGCATGTGCAAAACTGGTGTGTACATCTTAGGACATGAACTCATGATCTTTCCATATGGCTTCAGCATCGGGGAGCTTTGCATTACCACGGAACTACTGCAGGTGGGCTAAATAGGTGTTTTTTGTTGTTCTTCTATCTGTATAAGTGACCTCTCATATTATAGAGCTTATAATGAAACATTTCTTTGATTTTTCTTTTTTGTGTGACTTTATATAGCTTACATTCTGTGTCATCCTCTCTCTCCACACACACACACACACACACACATTTATACTATAAATGTATTTTTTTTCTAAGAATAAATTGGAGACATCATTATCTCATACTCTTAAATGCTAAAATATATATTTCCTAACAAGGACATTCTCTTATATAACCATGATATCAGGAAATTTAACTTTGACATAATACTTTTACCCATATTCATTATCAATTCTCACACGTGGTGGAGCCAAAATGACACTATGTTGAAGCTAATTCCCCATCTTGACCAACATTTGACCCCAAGCTCCTTGGTTACATTCCCAAAGTTGAAATACAGTCTAAACAGTACAGTAAACATACTTACTATATCTATGAGCAGTATATCCACAATCATAGTTAAGATGCATTGGTGACACCAAAACTGCTTTGTACATTCTTCATCTGCCTCCCTTAATGTTCTCCCCATTACAACTCCCTCCCATAGTTGCCATACAAGCATAAGCCTTTGGGATGAAGGGCCCGGATATCTACTCATGTTGTGGTCACCAAATACCTCTGTTCTGTCTATAAGTTCCCTTCATAAATTCTTACCTGACAAACTGGACTTGTCTGTCTCACTCTTCTGTCCTTCTGCTCTATCAAAATGTGAAGGTTATTTCACTTACACATCTTTACCTCAGAGTAGCCTGGTAATATCCTTTATAGATACGTTATTTTTTCTAGTCCAGGATCAAATCCTGCACACATTATTACATTGAGTGTTCATGTCTCTTTAGTCTCCTTTTTCCTGGAATGATTCTGTCTAATGTCTACTTATGACTCAATTCAAGAAATGCATGGTTGGCAGGAATATCAGTGAAAGGATGCTGTGTGTTTTTGGGTATATTATTTTGAGAATCACGTGATGTCTGTGTTACCCAAATTAATTATACTATCTTTGATTCCTTGACTGAAGCAAGATGTTATCCAGATTCTTTCACTGAAAATTTATTATTTTTTCCTTTGCAATTAAGTAGTAATTTGTGGTAGGTTTTTTGTTTGTTTTTGTTTTGCTTTTTTAAATTTTGCTATAGGATTTGTGTGCTTGCTAGAGAGATACAAAGAGACAGAGAGAGAGAGAGAGAGAGAGAGAGAGA
>NW_006159731.1:176071-278228 GCF_000334495.1 Tupaia belangeri chinensis | reverse complement strand
AGAAAAGTAAAAAATACCCCCTGTACCTGCCACACCAGTGGCTGGCCCCTATGGGAAGAATTTTGAGTCTATATATGTACCACTTACTTATCAAATTTCCCTTGATTTTACTAATCATTAATGTTCTTCTAATTTTATTATTTTAGCTATATTCGTTAGTTGGCATTTACAAAGCAAGGAATTTTTCCTTTTTCTCCAAATACTGCTTGTTTGTTTATTTAGATCAATGTAGACAAAGATTTTTGTATTATTCTATTAACAGCAATATTGATTCTAAGTTTATTTTTTCAGAGAGAGAGGACCCTTACAGAGTTTTAATGTAGTAATTGACCTACAGCTAGCCCCAGATCATAGCACTTGCATGCATGGCATATTTAAAGAGGTCTCTGGATACAAACCCAGAACCCTCCATGTAAATGAGCCTTGCAGAACATCATGTTTTACTACTATACCCCCTGATCTCAAGAATATTGGTTGTTGATGCACAAATTGCTCCAGACCATTTTAGTCTTGTTCCTGCATGCTTTCGATATGTCCCCAGTATTGTACGAGTGGTATTTTCTATTGCAACATGGTGTTCCAGACTCATCTAGTATTTTCCCTGCTCCAGCTCTGGAGTCAGTTCTTCTAGTAACTTTGGCTTTCTTTCTGTTTTAATTAGAACAAATCCATGTTGTAATGTGGTTTTTCAGCCATCTCCTCACTATACCCCAACTCAACTATATTTCCAACTGGCAACCACTCACTGCTCTCCACATACCTGTACTGATTTTTCTATGTCTACAGTCCCTTCTTTTTTGCTGCCCACTGAAACATGGCTCATCTCTGAAGTCTGGTTCCTCATCCTGTTCTCCATGAAGCGTGCATGTGAAGAGGAGCTGCCATGACATCTGTAACTCATTCATCCCTTGGCTTGATTTCACTAAACTGGCTAGCTGAACAAGTGCCTTCCTCTTTCAAGAATACTTGTATGTTTCCAGAAGCTACACAATTGGAAAAAGAGATTATCCACTGGAAACAGTGGGTTTATGTCTCAGTGAAAGGTTATATGAGTATCTTAAATCCTTTGCAACAATATTAAACATATTATTGAGTTCCTTCACCCACAAGAGTTTCCTAAGAAACCCTAGCCCACACTCATTTCTGTTTTCTTTGAACTCCTACTACACTTGGAGTCTAAACTACACAATTTAGCTTTTGTTTATGTGCCTACTTTTTCTATGACAGCCTCAAGATTTCCATAGTAGTTATTAACTACTTAAGGGAAAGATGGCTTCAGATGTCTACATTTACATGACATCCCCCACAGTATCTGGCCTCATTCCCTTTAGATAAATGGTGCCTGGCCCTATGCCTCATACACATAGATGCATTCAAAATGATTTTTGAAAAATGGACACTGATCATAGAATTCACACAGCAAGTTAGAAAAAAATGGGACTAGAATTTAGATTTCAAGACTTCCACACATGTTTTCTTAACTCTTGACATAAGTATACCATAAAAATCACCAAACATTGCCAACTGTTTAGCAATAACTTATCACACCTGGATATTACAATGTGGTAATATTACACATCTTCTCTTCTGAGTTTGAATAAAAATTATGAAAAAATAATCCATAAAAATGGAAGATAGGAGATAGTATGAATTTCTGACATTCTTAAATCATTCTTAGGCCCCATTAAGTCAGCAAGTAAGAAATAGACCTTTTTTTTTGTTTTTCTTATTCTGATTCACTTCTGGAGAACCAGTTAGGTCATATGCCATGTTGAGAGCCAAAAACAGGTGCCTGCATGGCTGCATATCCACTGTTTAACTGATCACTAGCCATATTTTTCTATTTACTTATATTAAATATATTTCACAGGCATTTATTTTCATCTTTTAGAAATATTTAGATTTTAAATAATAATCTAAAGAAAGACTTGTTGTGGTCTTATTGCAGGAATCTACTGTTTGACATTTTATTAATTAATTTAGTAAATATGTACTGAAAGTCTACTGCATGTCCTGGGGTAAGTTCTGGGCAAATAATTTTTTTTTTTCTTTTCAAAGCAGTAACTTTCCAGGTGAGAACTATGAGGAAGAGGATTTCAGCAGATGAACATCAGTGATCACTAGGGTGTAAAAGCACTTATAGAAACTAGCACAGTGAACAAGAGGAAGAGTAATTTGAGAGAATTCTGGAAGTATAGGCAGAGATCTCATCATGAGAGGTTTGCAGGGCATAGAACAGTTGGGTTTATGCCAAATTAAACATAAGAAATTCAACAACTTGTAGAAACAGCTTCATATAGCTTAATAGCCATTAATAGCCCTTCAGATGATTCAATAATCATGAAAATAATCCTTATAAAGAAAATATTGAATTTTTTTTAAATGTAAATTTTTCTTAAAAAGAAAAAAATTACATTCTGTGTCATATAATCTTATTAGGAAGGCATAAATGTCATGTAATATATTTTTTAAGGACTTTATTATATAAAATATATTTTTGGAAGACTTTCTTTAAAATCAAATGGTAAGAGATGTGTTGGTAATTAAAGGGTTGAGCTTAGATATCCAGAAAATTAGCTTTATTATAAAAGTTGTGTTCATCTCCATCTGCATGTTGACTTGTAGCATTTTAACTTAATATACCAATATTTCTCATAATATATACAAAAAAACTTTAGAATCTCTTTATAACTATTGTTCTTCATATCCCTCTTATTGATATAAAGTAAATTTAGTATTGCATTGTTACAATCTAAGACTTGCTCTTCACTCGAAAATTTTGTTTTACTTCTTCAATTTCCTTAGTAAATATTATTATTATGTTTTTAATAACTGATGTATACTTCATGATAGTCTGCCTATTTTTTCAAGATATACAGTTATTCATATTAAAGGATGCCCAACATCTGTCATGAGCAAAGAAAACGAACTCAAAACTCTGAGAGGCGTATAATTTCAGTATTTCTGTATGCTGTAAATCTAACTGAAATATAATCACAGGAAAGGAATTATTTTGAGCAGGTGAATAGGGAAGGAGGATGGCAATTAGATCTCTGGAGATAATAAAAGTCACACACACACACACACACACACACACACACACAAAATCCAGAAATTGGATGCTCATTCTTGAGGAAATAAGGAATAGAGCAAATTACCCAAGTCTATGATTTCAAATAGGGTAAAGAGGCCTCCTTGGACTTGTGAGATTAACAAAGTAAATCTTTTGGCATCTCAATGGAAAAGGACTCTGGTGATTTAAGCAGAAAATAAATTTACAAAAGGATAATAGGGTAATTTACATAGTGACAAAGGAGACTAGAGAACTGGAGTCCAAGCTGCCCCAAACACCCAGACAATTTTACAAGACTTCTGCCATCTCCACTGAGTGCCAAGTGTCAGAGCTTGTGCTTGTAACATCCATCAGACCTGTGACGGTCTCAATCCTGTTGTCATTGTCCTAGGCCTACGTATCTCTAGCTCTCAAAGGTCCATGTGAATTCTCTGGGCTTCTATAGTAGAAAGCAGGCCCTACACCTTCCAGAGAGTTACAATGGAGAGAATTGCCTATACATAAGAAGTAGGTTTGAGTACGCAGTGACCAAAAAATAGGACAACTTTTTGCAAAGCCCACCTCTTTGGATATCCTCTATCTACATTCGTTTACAAATATTGGTTCCTGTCTACCATAGTAAAAGTAACCCTTGACAAATGAAGTACAGATACCTCCTCCTTAAAATGAGGGAACTTAGTCTCACCAACTGATGCATGCAGCTCCCAGTTCAGGATTTCTGGGAGACAACTAGCCTTCCTCTGATTTTCTCTCAATCATCTGTCCATATTCTGTAACTTATGGACTGTAGTAAAAAGTTCTTTTCAACACACCCTGTATGAATTGTGAAAGAAAAGGAGAGTTAGTGAAAAAAATACATGCAAGTCTGACCTATCAAGGAGTAGACACATAGGATACTAGGTCATGTATATGATTTTTTTCCCCCTACTACACATTTGATATTTCTTTGACTTCACCCAGAAACTTTCATTCCCTAAGTATTTAAACCCTTGCTAGTAGCTCCTATATAGGGTTACTATAACTGGCAATCATTTTTTGTCTTTGTTTTTGCATTGTAGGTATTAAAAAACCTCTATGCTTTCTATCCATATTATTCCCATATCCTCACCATATTACACTCTTAGTTCCCTTAGACAGTCAGGATCAGGTGAAAAGAAACAAATCTTCTCTTTCTTCTTCTTCCTCCTTTTTTTCTTTTGCTTGCTTCTTTCTTTCTTTCTTTCTTTCTTTCTTTCTTTCTTTCTTTCTTTCTTTCTTTCTTTCTTTCTTTCCTTCTTTCCTTCTTTCCTTCTTCTTTCCTTCTTTCCTTCTTTCCTTCCTTCTTTCCTTCTTTCCTTCTTTCCTTCTTTCCTTTCTTTTTTTTTTCTTTTCTTTCTTTCTTTCTTTCTTTCTTTCTTTCTTTCTTTCTTTCTTTCTTTCTCTTTCTTTCTTTCTTTCTTTCTTTCTTTTTTCTAATCAGCCTAATACCAGGAAAAACCCAGTATATATAATTTTTTTTTCAACTTTCAGTTCACTGCAATCATACTTGTAGGCCTTACTAAAATACTTCTTTCATGGGTGCTAAAGTCTCTCTGTTGTCAGAGTCTTTTTGGGAGTCACACTTTGTAAGTATGTTTTTGCTTTGTTTTTACAAGATATATCACGTCCCATCTGGAGACTGTAGCCAGGGTACCACTCTCCAGAGGAAAAGACAGAAAAGAGCTGGGCTGGATGTCAGGGGCCTGTCAAGTAATCTGGAGGTTATAACCAGGCCACTGGGTAGAGGGTTTTGGGAGTGCCATGTATAGAACCTGGTGACTGCATTCAAGTCACAGTGTTTTCAACCAGATGGCAGATGAGTGGGTCTGCAGATACCTAGAGATCTTCCAGAGAATTGAAGTGTGAAATGCATAGCAGAAAGACACTAATTCTTGACCTCACTTGATGGCAGACAATGATGGTTGGCTAACTTGATACTTTAGTTTCAGTATTATTGAACCCAGGAAGTTGGCAAGGCTAAGTTGCAGATATAGAACTTCAGTGGCTGGAGTGAAAGGGGCAGGAAGAAGCAGGAGCTGAAACAGGAAGCCAATGTGAAACCATATGGAACCTGGTAGTATAATCTAAGCTTGCTCACTTTTCAAATGTGATAGACAAGGCTTTTATACCATCTTTAGAGAAAACCATGGAGCGGTCCAGGGAGAAATGTCAAGACTGGTGGCACCTGATTGAAAAGAAACACTATGTGTAAGACTTAACAATCAAACACAAAGAAAAAATAAAAAAGAAATGGAAAAAAAAAAGGCCTAGCGATCTGACATCCCTTTCAGTTCTGAAACTGACAAAGACATCTGAAGAAACTGTGATAGATCATGGTTGTATTAGAAGTCAGCATAATGTCCAATTATGTAGGAATGATATTATCAGAAGAGTCTACTGTATCTGAGAGCCACCACATGAAATGTCAAATTTGATTTAAAGTGCAATTCACTTATAATTTTATCATCAAAATTACAAGTATTATTACAAATAACATGTTACAAAACAATGGAATTGACTTACCTTTTGCAGCATACTTCTCTGTGGGTTAGAAGATGCGAGACAGTAACTGAAGATTTGGGAATGTGATTTTGGAAACCATAAGCTCCCCAAATACACTGGCTATCAAACATTAATTTATAATCCCCAAAAGTATATAAAGGCTTCCTTCTTTCTGATCTTTAAACTCTATGTTTATAAGCAAATGCTTGTGATAGTATATATATCAACCCATGTTAGAAGTATCTTTGTTTTTGTGTTCAAAGTGACCATGATCACTTTGACTTTTGTTTATATAAATAAATAATCATTCCATTGGATTTATTTAGTCAAAATGGTACTTAAAATGTCACAGTAAAAAGAGAAGTTTAAATGTGAATTGTGCAGTTTAATGCTGTGTGAAACGTACCAGTTTATTTATTCTGCTAACCTATTATTTTTTTTTTGGTGGGGGAGTTGCCATAGGGTACCTTCACTCACCAGAGAGAGACAAAGAAAGACAGAGAGAGGGAACATGAACATCACATCCCTGGCAAGGAAGGATGGACACACTATAATCTGTTCTCCTCCATGCTCCTCTAAGGGTTTGGGCATGCATGATGCATGCACACGTCTGTTGTGATTTTGACCAAGACTCATACTGTGGTCAGCCATGTGGTATTCCAACTTCTTGAACAGCATGTCACCTGCTGGCCCCATCTGCTAATTTAATTTTAACCAATAAAATGTTAATAAAATAAAATAAAATTACTGTTCTGAAATATAGAATGAGAATGAGGACCAATACTGTTAATTTCCTTGTTTTCAAAGCATCATAGCTTTGCTGAAAAATAAGTTAGAATGTCAGAAACTCAAGTTTCAGGGGTAAAAAAATGACCGATGGTTTCTTCCTGCATTTTTCTCCCTGTCTCAGCATGTAATCCAATATAACATACATCAGTTTGAATTGACAATCATTAACTCAGCCATAATAATTTTTAGTTGGAAGAGCATATCTAGTATTTCTCTCATAGATTTCAACATTTCTAACCCTAGAAGTGCTCAATAAGTCATTGTTGAATTTGGCTGTTTTCATGCAGCAGTGGGATTAAACCAAGTTTGGAGAATTTACTATACTGGAACAATTTTTGATCTAGACAGAGACTGAAGGATGTTTCATATTTTAGTTCCAAATAAAATGACATTTAATATATTAAATAAGGAAGTAAAATTTCAGTGAGTTGATTAAACAATTCTTTTAGATTGATACTTTTGAAAAGCACACAGTAGAAGTACATCTGTATATAAAATAGAAAAAACAACTCAAAAATAATGCAGCTAGGTAAGTTAGTTTACTTGTAATAAATGTATGATATAAATAGCATTGTGGCTGAATGTGGTTTTTATTTGCACACGTTATCTGTGGACTTAAGAAAGTACTTCATATATCTCTAAATTTTTTGTTTTCAAAAGAGAGAGCAAGAACAATGTTGAGCTACTGGGAACATTTCTTTCTTTTATTTCTTGACAGAATGGTCACAAATGGTCCTTATGACTCAAGAGAGAAACTCAAACTCTAATATCATTTATGTTATTTAATATAGGTGTGAATAACAGATATGGGAATTTGTTAATTAACTCATTTTTTTAAAAAGCAAAGGATATTTCTTTTTTGTTTTTGTTTATTTATTTAATTAGTTTTCACTATAGGGCATGTGTGTTCCCCAGAGAGTGAGAGAAAGTGAGAAATTACCCCCCAGAGCATATGGCCATGCCTCAATCCCTTCATCTCCACTCTACTCTTGGTATTTTGCATATGCGCACATGTGCCCAGTGTGATTTCATGGCTTGAATCATGCCATGTGGGATCCAGCACCTTAAGTTCCATGCCATCTGCTGGCCTCTTCTTTTTATTTTTTTAGAAGTTTATTATTTATTTCTTTCACGAATGAAAGATGCTAAGAGATATATATAGAGAGGGACACACCCTCATCCTCAATCATGGGCATGCACATATGCCTGGCATCCTCAAGGAAGTCTTTGGACGTGAACTTGGAACCTTGTCATATAGGTCAGCCTCACAGAACATCATACTGCTAAGCCTCCTCAAAAAAGTTTCCAGTGATATTTGGAGAACTGGTATTTTCTTTCTTAACCAGGGCCCATCTGGGAAGCTGTGAAAATGCAGTTTAAGTATGCCTCAACATTTATTTAAAATGTTTGCAGACAAATATACTTGTAATTGTTTGTATAGGATTGTTTTGATCATTTGGTATTGGGGACAGCCCTATAATCAAACATGTAAATAGTCTGACAGGAAGGTGTATAGATATTTACACTAAATGGGATAAATAAAAACTCTAAAAAGTACTGAGTCAGTTCACAGCAGATATTGCTTTAGTTTAAGTAAAAATGTGCCATCTAATAAGTTGAATAAAATGTTTAGAATTTGTATTGCCTATGCTTTTAGTGTCACATCTAAAACATCATCACCAAGGCAAATGTTATGAAGTTTCTCCCTGTTTTCTTCTAGGAGATTTATAGTTTCAGGTCTTACATTTAAGTATTTAATCCATTTGAGTCGTCTTTTGTGTAGGGTGAAAGATACGGGTTCAATTATTTTCTTTTGCATGTGGATATCAAGTTTTCTCAGCACTATTTGTTAGACTGTCCTTTCTTGATTGTGTATTCTTAATATTTTTATTAAAATCAACTGACCATTAGGGCTGAATGGTGGTGGCAGAATGGTAACACAATGTTCTGGGAGGCTGACCCATGTGAGAAGGTCCTGCATTCATGTCCTGAGACCTTCCTTTGCAGGTATAGGCCAGGCATGAATATGTGGCCATGATCCAGGACTGGTTGAAGCGAGGGATGAATTTGGGTGACAAGACCCTGTTAGGGGTGCCTGTCTCTCTCTTTGTCCTTCTCCTTCATTCTCTGTCTCTCTCATTTATGGAAGAAATGAATAAATAAACTGAAATATTCAATTGACTATAAACACATAGATTTTTTTCTTGGCTCTCTATTCTATTCCATTGGTCTATATGTTTTTTATGCCAGTATTTTGATTGCCATAGCTTCATAATATGCTTTGATGTCAGGAGTTGTGAAGCCCCTATCTTTATTATTCTTTTTCAGATTGTTTTGGCTATTCACGTCCTTGGTGAATCTGTATGAATTTGAAGATTATTTTTTTCTATTTCTGTAAACAAATGCCATTGAGATTTTGATAGGGATTGCATAGATTTTGATAGGGATTACATTGACTCCATAGATTACTTAGAGTGGTAGAGCCATTTAAAAACACTCATTCTTTCCATTAATAAACATGGGATATCTTTCCATTTATTTATGTCTTCTTAATTTATTTAGCATTTATTCTTTTTTATGTTTTTGCCACAAGGTATGTGTACTCGCTGGAAAGTGACAGAGAGAGGGAAAGTGAGAAATCACTCCCTAGGTGAATGGCCATGCCACAGTCCCTTCTCCATTCTTCTCCTGGAGTTTTGGGCCTGCACACACATGCTCCTGGTGTGATTTTCAAGGTGCTGATCTGGGACTGGAACCACAGTTGGCGATGTGGGAATCCAGCACTTTAACTACTTGTTGGCTTCACTTTCAGCTATGTTTTATAGTGTTCAAAGTGTACAAAGTTTTCACCTCTTTATGGGACTACATAAAAGTAAAGCACCTCTGTCCAGCAAAGGAAATAATTAAAAGAGTGAAAAGGCAACCTATGGAATGGGAGAAAATATTTGAAAATTACACAGTTGATAAAGACTTAATACCCCCAATATATAAGGAACTCCAAAGAAATTAAAACATAAAATTGAAAAAAATATGGGCAGATGGGGCTAACTGGTGACATGGTGGTTAAGGGCACTGGACTCTCACATGGTTGACTGCGGATCATGTCCTGGACCTGATGACTTGCTTTCTCACTTTCTCTCTCTCTCTGTCCTTCCCTGGTCAAATTAAAATAAGTAAATAAAATAAAGTTAAATAATTATTTAAAAAAAGGACAAAGAACTTGAATAGACTTTTCTCCAAAGTACACATATTAATGGCTGACAGTCATATGCAAAGTTGCTTAACATCACTAATCATTGGGAAGAACAAATCAAAATCACAATAAGACACTACCTCACACCTGTTAGTATGGCCATCTTTCAAATATGTGTGTGTGTGTGTGTGTGGATATATATGTATGTATGTATTTGCAAGGATGAGGAGAATTGGAACCCTTGGGCACTGTTGATGAGAGTGTAAAATGTTGTAGCTACATTTATGAAGCTGTATGAAGCTCCCTAAAAAATTAAAAATAAAATCACCATAAGACCTGGTAATACTACTACTTCTATTTATCCAAATGGACTGAAAACAAAATCTTGAAAAAATATTTGCACTCCCATGTTTATTACAGCATTATTCACATAGTTAAAATATGTAAATATGTAAACAATTTAAATATCTATTGATAGATAAATGGATGAATGTGATATATACATATAATGGAATATTATTCAGCTTTTAAAAAAAGAAGTCCTGTTATATACTACAATGTAAATAAACTTTGAAGAGCTTACGCTAATTGAAATAAGTCAGATGTTAGAGAATAAATACTGCATAATTTTACCTGTATAGTTATCTAAATTAGTCAAATTCTTAGAGGCATAAAATAATATGACAGATTCCAGAGCTGGAGGAGAAGCAAAGATGGTAAATTGCTGTTTAATGGGTATAGTTTTGGGCCAGCCAAAGCATGATGGTTAAGGTGGCTGGATCCCACATGTCCAACTACGTGGTTTGAGTCCTGGACCTAGTAGCTTTTAAAACATGGTAAGTGTGTGTGTGTGCATGCCCAAAATTCCAAGAAGGAGAAATGGATGACAAAGGATTGTGACTTGGCCATCTTCCATAAGGAATGATTTCTCACTTTCCCTCTCTATCTTTCTCAGTCTATCTCTCATGATGTACACAGCAAATTTAAAAAAAAAAAAAGTACAGTTTCAGTTATACAAGAAAAAGAAGTCCTAGAAATGTGCTGTAGAACTATGTACATATAGTTAATAGTACTGTATTGTACATTTAAATATTATTAGCGGGTGCAGTAAATAGCATGGTGGTTAAGGTACTATACTCCCAAATGACTGACCATGGCTCAAGTTCCAGACCTGGAGGCTTGAAAATCATGTTGGGCTTGTGTGTGTGCATACCCAAAATCCCTAGAAGAGAATGGAGGAGAAGGATTACAGTGTGGCCATTCACCTGGAGAGTGATTTCTCACTTATTGTTTTTCTCTCTCTGTCTCTCTCTGGTGAGTACCTGGACCCTATAGCAAAAACCTAAGAAAGAATTATTAAGAGGATAAATCTTGTGTGTTTTTTCCACAATTAACAGCCCTTCAAGTGTTTAGTTTTTTTAATTTCAAAATTACAATGAATAAATTATTAACCTGTTTTCCAAAGTATGTTTCATAGATATTTAGTGGAGAAAGAAGACATAGTTTATTGTTATATAAGTTTGGAAATCATATGTATAAATAAAATTAACTAGGTTTCCTTACCATAAAATAGCATATTTCTGAGACTTTTATATGCTAATATTTTTGGAATCCCAACAGCAGTGCTATGTTCTGCCAAATTCTCTAGTTTATTAAGCCAAATGTATTTTAGAAAGGTTCTTAGAAATGTGTCCAGAAAAGAGAGGTACTGGTGGTATTTCCTGGAGAAATTGAATTTCTCATCTAGTCCCTAGCATGTATTTACTCAGTAAATACTGACAAGCACAGCCCTGTCTTTTAAAACTGACTCAAGGTGCAGAGAGAAGTCAAAGTCCCTATCCCCGGTAAGGTCACAGTCTAGTAAAAAGAGAACCCAAAAAATGGCTCCAATAAATTCGGTAATTGTTGTAATTATGATATGAAGCAAGTCTTACAACTTTACCTCTGAAAATTAATTTTTTTTTGCCTTAGGTCACGTGTACTCTCAGGAAAGACAGAGAAAGATAGAGACAGTGAGAAAGAAAGTGAGAAATCACCCACCCCCTGCCCCAAGGGGATGGCAACACTACAATTCCTTCTCCTCCATTCTCCTTTGGGGATCTTAGGCATGTACACACACACACCCAGCATGAGTTTCAAACCATTGAGTACAGGACTTGAACTGTGGTCAGCCATGTGGGAGTCCAGTGATGTAACCACTACACCATCTGCCACCCCCAAGAATGAATTTTTTTAAAGTCAACTCATAATAATTTAATGCATAATTATACTAAGACATCTTAGAGTGATTTTTTTTTTTTTTGTATTTCTGGGACTGATTAACTTGTTAACACTAACTTGTAAAAATCAAGTAGTTAATCAGTCCTAGAAATACAGAAAAAAAATCATATAGACAAAATTTAGTAGTTCCCATCGAAACATTATCCAGGGGAGAGGAATCTTTAGCTTCGAATAGCCTGGCCACATTGATAATGCAATGCTTAATAAAGATGAAGGTATAGGGAGGTGGCAGAAACTACTTATGTTGTCTTGTTAGGACATTTCCTAGCATCTGATGAATGTCAATCAGTCTAACTTATTCTGATTCCATTGAACATTTCTTTGACGTAACTCCCATTTTCATATCATACTCAGAAAGCATCATTCTAACAATGATCTAGCATGTTCCATGTTGTGCCTCTAGGCAAATATTGTGTTCCCTAACTAAATTAGATTATTCCTATTACTGTGAGAATTGTTCACCATGGTTACTAGGTAAATTGGTGTTAAGATGAGCTAACTTTCTGGTTTGTCTGGGACTGAGGGTTTTCTCTGGACACCGGACTTTTAGGGCTAAAATCCCAGCAATCTTGGACAAACATGGATGAGCTGATCATTCTAATTAGTGTTCTGTACACACTGTACAGTAATCTTAAGAGCATACTGCCTCTGAGAGATGAAGCTACCTTGTAACTCTGACCACTCCATTTCCTGAACCTGTAATGCTGAGGGTGGACCTTAGTAGAAGGCGAATCCACCAAAGTAATGAAGGTGACAGCAGCAAGCATTCTTGTGAGTCACCAGCTTGGGTGGTGATAACAAAATGGAGAACTTTATGGGACAGCCTTCAGAAACCTTCAAATAAATCATTTTTGATCTGGTAAGACTTGAAAATAGCAAAGTGATAAAAATAGCAAGTGATAAAAATGTCTACCTTGTCCCCAAATCCTCTTTTTGTATTGTATCTCTCTTCTCTCAGTCAACTCTCTTAGAAAGGCTACCCACATTGGTACTTTAATTTTCTTATATCCTATTTACGTTTATTTTTTAACATGCTTTATTTTCAGGCATCAAAACACTGCTTTACTTTTAAACATTAAATCTTCTGTAAAAGTATAATTCAAAAAATAACCTGAAGCACCATATCACTGCAAATTTTAAAGGGGAGGAAGAGCAAAGAACTCTCCTCCTCACTCCTCCATTTATACCTACTCTTTGTATTTCTGGGACTGATTAACTTGTTAACACTAACTTGTAAAAATCAAGTAGTTAATCAGTCCTAGAAATACAGAAAAAAAATCATATAGACAAAATTTAGTAGTTCCCATCGAAACATTATCCAGGGGAGAGGAATCTTTAGCTTCGAATAGCCTGGCCACATTGATAATGCAATGCTTAATAAAGATGAAGGTATAGGGAGGTGGCAGAAACTACTTATGTTGTCTTGTTAGGACATTTCCTAGCATCTGATGAATGTCAATCAGTCTAACTTATTCTGATTCCATTGAACATTTCTTTGACGTAACTCCCATTTTCATATCATACTCAGAAAGCATCATTCTAACAATGATCTAGCATGTTCCATGTTGTGCCTCTAGGCAAATATTGTGTTCCCTAACTAAATTAGATTATTCCTATTACTGTGAGAATTGTTCACCATGGTTACTAGGTAAATTGGTGTTAAGATGAGCTAACTTTCTGGTTTGTCTGGGACTGAGGGTTTTCTCTGGACACCGGACTTTTAGGGCTAAAATCCCAGCAATCTTGGACAAACATGGATGAGCTGATCATTCTAATTAGTGTTCTGTACACACTGTACAGTAATCTTAAGAGCATACTGCCTCTGAGAGATGAAGCTACCTTGTAACTCTGACCACTCCATTTCCTGAACCTGTAATGCTGAGGGTGGACCTTAGTAGAAGGCGAATCCACCAAAGTAATGAAGGTGACAGCAGCAAGCATTCTTGTGAGTCACCAGCTTGGGTGGTGATAACAAAATGGAGAACTTTATGGGACAGCCTTCAGAAACCTTCAAATAAATCATTTTTGATCTGGTAAGACTTGAAAATAGCAAAGTGATAAAAATAGCAAGTGATAAAAATGTCTACCTTGTCCCCAAATCCTCTTTTTGTATTGTATCTCTCTTCTCTCAGTCAACTCTCTTAGAAAGGCTACCCACATTGGTACTTTAATTTTCTTATATCCTATTTACGTTTATTTTTTAACATGCTTTATTTTCAGGCATCAAAACACTGCTTTACTTTTAAACATTAAATCTTCTGTAAAAGTATAATTCAAAAAATAACCTGAAGCACCATATCACTGCAAATTTTAAAGGGGAGGAAGAGCAAAGAACTCTCCTCCTCACTCCTCCATTTATACCTACTCTTTCAGTCAGTCCCTAAGCCACCTCTAAAACACTTTGCACACATACCATACACTTTTCTCATTGATACCTGTTCTCCCTCTCTTTAACTCAAGGAAAAGTTAAACACACCTGGATTCTTTAAAAGCAAGATAAACTTGTTTTTAGGTTAAGAATGAAGAACTGTTGGAGTATAAACTTTTGATACAAAGACAGTCAAATAACAGGAAAAAGTACTAAGGTCCTACTCTAGGTAGGAAGCAAGTGGATCCACAGTAGAAGTGACTGTGCTTGTATTCTCTTCATTTTACAAGTTGTAAAGGTAAAAGCCCAAGAATTTGTTTTGGCTATTTATTTTTTAATTTTAAGTTTAGGTTTTAAATAAACATTTAAATGAGTACATTTTTAAAGAGAACTGATTTTCATATGTGGTTATTATACTGATGTCTTTGTCAAGATCCAAAATATTTTTCTCCCTATGGCATAAACCTTCAGTGGAAGGATCTTGGTTAAGTATGTCAGCTATCTTCAAACTCTATCTGGCTAAGGTCAACTCATTTTAAGTTTGTAATAGAAATATACTGAACACTGGGACCAGCAGTTGGCATAATGGCTATGTCACTAGACTCCCATGTAGTCAACTACAGTTCGAGTCCCAGACCTGATGGCTTAAACTCATGCTGGGCACGTGTGCATGCATGCTCAAAATCCCTAGGGGAGACAGGATTGCGGCATGGCCATCCCCTCTGGGGGTGATTTCTCTCTCTCTGTCTCTCTGTCTTTCGGGCAAGTGTACATGTCCTATACCAAAAACCTCTCCAAAAAAAAAAAAAAAACAAGAAAGAAAGAAAGAAATATACTGAACACAAACACTGAAATTCACTTTAATACACTTTCTTTTTCATAGACTTCCAAAGCAGGCTAAGTCTTTGAGAAGCCAAATCACCACTGTGTCTCCAGGACAAATGAAAAATGTATCCTCTTTTTATCCTTAGACTCTCAGATAAAGAAATTTAACTCTGATGGGGTCAGATGAGCACAGTGATAAAACATGGTGCTTTGTGAGGCAATCCCACATGAGAAGGTTACTGGTTCAAGTCTGCAGACCTCCTGGAGTACACTGGGCATGCCCATGATCCAAGGCTGGCAGAGGGGGTAGAAGTAGGTCTTTATGTAAGGACCCTGTTAGAAGGACACTCTCTCTTTATAACTCAGGGGACAAATAAATATATACATACACATTTGACAAAGAATAAAATTTAATGTAGCTCTTAGCAAGATTTACGGTCATGAGGCTCCTTCTCATTACTGAACTATTTGTGTGCTGCTGTCAATTTAGTAGATTTTCCCTTAAGTTTCAGAGGAGATAGAGAGAAGCCACTCACCATCCTCTGTATGATAAGTCCATGTACAGAATAGGAGGCCACAGAGACTTTCATTCTTATTGTCCACACAGTACTATCAAGTAAATACCCCCTCTGATGCCCTTGTCTTTTGGGAATAAGCTGTAAGAGTTTATTATAGAAAGAGCTGAAAGCAACTACTAGTTAGGGCCTGCTTCTCAAAGTGTAGCCCAAAGATAGTAATGGCAACATTATTTGGGATCTTGCCAGAACCTTCTGAATAAGATTCAGCCTTTTGATAGGATCCTAAAGTGATTTAAATGAACATTAAAGTTTAGGAACTGTGGCTTTGGGGACTCTTGAATCATTATGTAGGAGCTTACTGCACCTTAAATTTTCTCCTTCCCCAGAGGATGCATCTTCAAGGGCAGTGTCTTTCTCTTCCACACTCTTCTATCTTTGAATTTCTAGTGCCCAGCACAGTGCCTAGAACATGGCCCTTTGATTTCCTTTGATTCCATGGATTCATCCAAGTTTATCGAATGAGTGAGTTACAGAATTGTTGTGGTATTACTCTTTAATTCTACTAGCATCATTAATATCCATATGAATGATTTTTCTACTTACAGCTTTGACTATAGTCAGTATTTTAGGCCACATACCATAGAACAGAAAATCCTACTCCAAGTTGATGACTTCTTTATTTCATCTTGGAATTGTCTCCCTTTTTTAATTCAAAGCATCCCTGCATTTCCACATTTCCATTTTCCTTGAGATTCTACTTATCTTGTCCTGGTTAATTAATCTTTTTTAAAAATCATTTTCTTTCCTTTCTTCCCAACTGAGTAATGTGAGTGGAGGGAGACACTTTTTATTTTTGGAGTGGTTTTTGCTATAGGGCACGTGCGCTCGCCAGAAAGAGAGAGACAGAAAGTGAGAAATCACCCACTAGGGGGATGGACATGCCGCGATCCCTTATCTTCCATTCTCCTCTTGGGATCTTGGGCACACACACACACATGCCTGGCGTGAGTTTAAGCCACTGGGTCTGAGACTCGAACCATGGTTGGCTACATGGGAGTCCAGTGACATAGCCATTACGCTAACTGCTGGTTCCAGAGGGAGACAATTTTTGAGTTGTTCTAATATCTTGCTTTTCCCTTTTAGCCTTAATCAAGGTGAGCGGCAATTCAGAGGCAGAAGGCAGGTAAATGGAAGGGTACAGAGGACTTTTTTCTGTCATCTTCAAGATATTTCCCCCATTGCATTGATTGTACATTTTATTTTCTCTGAGCAGAATGACACATGAAGTCTTAGCATGATTGATAATGTTTGCCTATTTTTAGGCCATTTATATTCTTCCTTCCATGAGCACTCTGACGTTGTATGTTTTTGAAGGACAATCTTTCCTAAGACCATTTCTGCTTTGCCCTTATTTCCCTCTGCTTGCAGTAGAGTCATACTTCAGGCTGTTCAAGTATAGAGTGTTTTGTGGCATGATGAAGATAAATTATTCCTGTCAGATACATAGAAAGTTCTTTTACCTGTTACCTAAACTGAAAAGAGACAGAATACTGCTCAATTTTAACCTGTCAGCAGGCACTCAGAAAAAAGAGTTTCCTAATAACTTGAAGAATGCATTTCTAAAACATCTGTCAACATTAAAGTGAAACTGAAGATTAGTACAGTGTAAAATAGAGCTCAATTTTCATCTTCAATTTCACCAAAATCCACAGGGAAGGCAAATGATAGTTAGAGTGCTGGCTTTTTTAGACTATATGAGAAATGTGCAGGTAAAATGTCAAAAAGACTAATCTTTAGCTGACTCCCATGCAATTCCATTGTATATATTTCTTGTGAGAATAAAGTGAGCAGAGATAAAAATTATTTTGTGGTTGCCAAAATTTAGATGAGAAAATTGGGACTTTTGGAGATTTAATTGAATAGAACTTAGCCTTGAGTTAAATGCAAAATAGTAAAGTGTCATTATAAATACATATTAGGAAAGAAAATTATACATGATTTTTAAAACTCTGGTAGGTTGTGTTCTGCTACAAACATCAAGAGCAATCTCCCTTCAACAACCACCTTGAAGGATAAAATCATTCTTAATTGGCATAAAAAGTACCTTCCAGAATATTGGCAAAGCACATAAGTTAAAGATGATTTTTAAAAGGGCTCCTCCACCTTCGAACACCTGAGAAGATAATGAGAAAAGTGTTCAGTGAAATCTTTGATCTGATCCATCAGCAACATAGACAGACATGTCCTTATTTTTAAATTCATGCTTTTACCTTAGGAAGGGAAAGCTATTGCGTGTCTCTGTCAATGGAAGTAGATGAACTTATTTTCTATTTTATGGTCTGTGAGTTTGGAGAATGACTTGAAGATTAGTCTCGGTCAGACTGCATTTGGCCCCTGGGAACCAGGAATTTTTCCCTACTAGCCAAAGAGTAACCAACTCTTCCTGTATCAGTGGTAATAGGTCTGGTTGATTTTAGTCTTACAATGTTTTTAAAAAGTAGTGCTAACATGTTCTGGTTCCATAGTGATTCTTTCTCCTTGACTCCATTCCAATTTTAGATTCTTCTCATGAATATTTGTATAAAAGGTATGGAAACAAAGGTATATTTAGTCGTGTCTTAGTATTGACTTGAGGTTAATGAGGGCTATTTGCCATTGAGTGGGAGAGACTATATCAACAAAGACTCTGAAAAGTTAACACACAAGCTTTGATTACTAACTTCGTTCCTTTTCACCTGAGAAATATTTGATGTTTCCCTGGGAAGCCGAAGTTCCTTTCTTTCTTTTTTTAAATCCTACACATTTCTTTCAAAAGTTAACTTTTCCCTTTCATGCCATAGCTCAGGTATTCTGTAACACATTCTATTTTTTACATTTCTTTACAGGTTTTTGCCTTAGGGCTTGTGTGCTCATGAGAGAATGAGAGAGACCGAGACAGTGAGAGGGAAAGTGAGAAATAATCCTTCAGGGGAGGTAGTCATATCACAATCCCTTTTCCTCTATTCTCCTGAGATCTTGGGCATGCATGCACATGTGCATGGTGTGAGTTTCAATCAACCAGGTCCAGGACTTGAACCATGGTCAGTCATGTGGGAGTCCAGTGACATAGCCACTATGCATCTGCTGGCCCCATAACACGTTCTTATTTCATTGTCCATCTCTCTGTAATTCACTAGAAAAAAGAGATTCCAGTTTTGTAGGGACCTTTCGTTCTTATTTCAAGGTTTATCTCTCTGTAATTCACTAGAAAAAAAGAGATTCCAGTTTTGTAGGGACCTTTATCTGTTCAGAGGAAGAGAGAGGAAGAAGGATCCTCTTAAGATAGTAAATAAAGGAATTTGTGGGGAGACAAAGGTTTGTTTCAAGGCCTTTTCTGTCACTTAGCTCAATTTTAAGGTCATTAACTCTTTGATTTATGTGTGGGAATAAGAACAAAGGAAACGAATTTGACTTCACTGGAATTGGATTCACATAAATTATCAAATAGAGACAGGAAAACATGTGATTTATTAGGCTATTTTATAATTGCTTATTTGTATAGCCTATTGACAAGGGCAGAGGAGAGCTGTGTTGTGATTCTCCACCTCATTCCAGCTGCAGTTCGGTTGCCCATTTCTTCTAGCTATGGCTTCCCCAACAGGCTTTATCATTTACTTCTAAAATCAGATGAACTGTCAAAATAATTCCAAGGAGGCTAGTGGCAACACAAAGCCATCAGTGAAGCGGTATGTGATCGCCTTCCCTGGCTGGTGTCCACTGCCTCTCCTACTGGCTGTCATCCTCTACCTGTGTCCACTATGCTTTCTGCTTTCCTCTGATAGAATCTTAGTCATGTGGATTTGAAATAGCCAGAGTCATTCTCTTCTTGAACTTTATGATGAGAGTAGTTGTAAAACCTTTTCTCAGGACCAAGCGTGCTCTCTGGGTCTTCAATTAATTATGTGCTCGATAAATAAGGAGAACTTTTTAAAATTTGCCAGAAGGCACATGTGCTCACTGGAGAGAGAGAGAGGGAAAGTGAGAGAGCATCCTCCATGGGGAATATTCACACCGTGATTCTTTCTCCTCCCTCTCTCCCTTCTTTTGGTATTTTGGGCATACATATGAATGTAGCATGTTGTTCAAGCCTCTGAGTCTGAGACTCCAACAGAGTAACTGGCTACATGGGATTCAGCTGCCTTAACCATCACTTTGCTGCCTGGCTTGGAGAACATTTAATTTTAAAAATTGAACTACTAGAAGAAGCTGTGAGACACAAAAGTTTAAGAACTATGCTTAGATCTTTTCAGAAGTAGAAAAGGAGAGAAAACCAAATTTCTGCTCAAAAAGGCATTTATTTAGTCTACATAGCACCTAGCTGTATGATTCAAATGATTCATTTGAGGTCATATGAACATGGTTGTTTAGAGACCATTCGAAAGCCATTTGTCAGCTAAAAGCACAACTTCTATACATGACTGGTATACTTTAAACTCTGATTATTTTCTTGGATTAAACAAGGAAAAACATGAGTCTAAAAGTGTCTGCTGTATGTACAGAGAACAATCTTTCAAAATGTCCTCGGATGGCCCGAGAAGAGGATCCATTCTTTGAATATCAATCAGACCATATTTACTAAACACTCATTTTTCTTAAATCTGTCTAAAGACATGTAAAAACATTAGAGAGTAGAACAAATAATTTTTGGTCCCAGAATCAATAATGCAGTTGGGTTGGGAACATCTCTGTAAACCAAGACATGATAAATCATTTGTTGATTGTTCAGGAGTATTTATGCTAAATTATGTTTCTTAATAACTATATCCTAATTCACTGACATCAACTTAAAAATAAAAAATACTAATGTAAATAAAGTTTTGATATGTAAAAAGAGCTTATTATTGAAGACCAGAGACCAAGGTCTGGGATTTTGACCAACTAAAATTGGAAACTAGAAATTAAGGGTTTTTTCTTAGGGTTTTCGACTGCTGACTTCAGAAAATCTTAGATTGCTGGAAATGTTCAGATAACCAAATTGTCTAAAGAGTAACAGTAAACAGCTGATCCTGACATTTAAAACATATTTACCAGTCCCATAGGTCGGTGCTGACCCTATTTGAAAGGCTAATAAGGATAAATAAGGGTATAAGCAGCCAACAGAAAATCTGTAATAAAATACAGACAATTACCCTCTGCCCATTAAACTCCCCTTCCCATTTCCCTCAGTCAGCCTTCTCCATATTTTGCAAAGCTTGAACCCTAAACCACTAGAATTATAGGCTTTATGTTATCTTCTTTCTCATTTGCCACATTCTTTAACAGGACAGAATGCTCAGTTTTCCAATCTTGTTATTCTCTTTTGCTCAAAGGTGCTACATTCCAGACTGGTTCTCAAAAGCTTTGTCTCTACTTTGCTTCCTCTAAGCTCCTGTCCTTTTTGCTAATTTCCTTGACCTTTTCAACTGTACAAAGGTCATCTGTGGCATTATCCAAGTCAATTTGTTCAGTGAGCAAAGACTCAGAGTTTCTTTTGCTTTCAAATCTCTATATTCAAGAATGCTGGGGTAGTAGGCTGGCTATTAGAGTGAGACAGTGAATCAAATCATTCCCTGGAATGTTTTCTGAAATTCCACTGTTAAAAGGTAGTTTTCACTAATGGCTTCAAATAATCATTACTGGAATTTTAAAGTTATTTTCTGTGTGTGTGTGTGTGTGTGTGTATGAAGAGAAAGGGTAGAGACATTGAAATTATAGTATTTGGGAACGTTTGGACTTTGCATTCTCTTGAAGATTTTAGTCTCTGAAAGCAAAATCTAAAAATAAGGCATTTGCAATGAAGAAAAAATGGAAAGTAACTGATAAGTTTCAGATTTCTGGGCCAATCTAATGTTCATCTGTGATTCACTTAGTACACATTTATTGAGACCTTGTCTGCAGCAGTCATCATGCTAGGCACTAGGCAGTAAGATACAGACCCTACCCAAAGCAAGCAATTCTTTCAAGACAAGCAGGCTATTCAATATGATGCAATGAGTTCTGTAATGCAAAGCACTGTTGTAACATAAGCATTAGATTGTAAACTGAAGGCAAAGCCTGCTTCAAATTTGCCTTTGTGCCTTAGCACCTAGGTCGGGTTTTGGTACATAGTACCTACTTGATAAATATTTAATGACTGTATAATTGAATAAATGAATACTGTCTCCTATATGTCTATATCAACCATGTTTCTCTTATTTTTTATATGTGGCTTTTCATTGTGATATGTAGCTTTTTGTCTGTGAGGATATATACATATATGTGTGTGTGTATGAGTGTGTGTGTGTGTGTGTGTGTGTGTACATATATATATATATATATATATATACATTTCTTTCTTTTTTTTTAAAGAGAGATTTTTGCTATAGGGAGCATGTGCTCGCCAGAGAGACAGAGAGACAGAAAACGGGAAATACTTCCCAGGGTGATGGCCACACTGCAATCTCTTCCATCCTTCTCTTGGGATTTTGGGCACACACTCACACACTCCTGGCATACGTTTTAAGCACCAGGTCTAAGACTCTAACAGTGATGACTACGTGGGAGTCCGGAGTCCAGTGACATAACCATTATGCCATCTGTGAGAATATTTTAAAAATGTCTTCTATGTCTACTATTTTTCAGTCCTTATTTGACAGTTAGTTTTTAATCAATGCTATAACCCATAAGTATATACAATTATTATTTGTTAATTGAACAATATTTTAAAAAAATAAAGAAAACAATTTTCAGATTCCAGCCTGGCACAGATGACTTTCATGTGTGATTTTCATGTTTTGTCAGGATGGCTAGAAAAAAAAGTGAAAAGGGACAAACTTTCTGTTTTCGGTTAGTCTTTAAAAAGAAAGAAAAAGGGACCAGTGGATGGTGAAATGTCTATGTCACAGGACTCTCGTGTAGTTGACTGCAGTTCAAGTGCCAGACCCAGTGGCTTAAAACTCACTTTGGACATATGTGTGTGCATGCCCAAAATTCCAAGAGGAGAATGGAGAAGGGATTGGAGCATAAACATCCTCCCAGGTGGATGATTTTTTTGCTTTCTGTCTTTCTGGTGAGCACACACATCCTATAGCAAAAATATCTCAAAGGAAAGAAAGAAAGAAAGAAGGTGGCCAGCAGGTGGTGTGGTGGTTAAGGCACTGGACTCCCACATGGCTCACCATGGTTCAAGTCTTAGACCCAGCAGCTTGAAAATCACACTAGGTGTATGTGAGTGGGTGCCCCAAATCCTGAAAGGGGAACAGAGAAGACAGAATTGCAGTGTGTCATGCCCCTGGGGGGTGATTTCTTACTTTCTCTCCCTCATGCCTCAAAGGTGAGCACACATGTCCTATGGCAAAAACCAAAAAATTAATAATAATAAAAAGAAAGAAAGAAATGAAACCCCAAAACATTCAGCATTCATGCTAATGTAAAGTTTTGTCCTTGGTAATATGCCCATGTTTATTGGATCCGATAACAAAGCACAATGTTCTACTTCCCACTGTTTTTGAATTATAAAATATATTTTATATATTTATAAAAGTGCATACAATATAAAGGATAACAAAATGGATATCAAGTCAATATAGAAATTTTAAATAATTACTATTGTACTCTCCTACCTTATTCTGTACTTCTGCACTATCATATCCTACCCTTCTACTCAAGATTAATCACCACGTTGAAAGTGGAGCATGACGACATTTGTTATGGTATAAAAGGGTACTTCGAAAAGCCCATGGAAAAATGGAATTAAAGTAGAGTTTATTTTTAGTGCAAAAAATGTTGAAATCTATGCGTAATTTTTGTAATACACATTTGCTGTGAACTTTTTGAAGCCTTTTCATATTTGTAAATGGAAAACCATACAGAGTGAAAAACATACATCTGCTTTATACATCTGTTGGAATGAGTCTCAAAAATACTCTGTTAAATGACAGAGCAAGTTTTAGAAGAATGTATACAATATGATACCATTTATAATAGCTCAAAGTTCAAAATCATACAAAATATAACAATATATCATTTGGAGATACATAAGTATGTTGTAAAATGTCAAAAAATAGATTATATTCATTTTTAAACACCCTATCTTACCTTAAAACATTCTTTGATTTCTTAGAAGGACATTGATACTTATGGGTATTATGTTGCTTGTCAAAAGTCATAAAGTTGTTATTTAGATGGCCAGGATTCTAATTCAGGGCCATTTGAGCCCAGCTTCTTGTTTTTTCCCAAAATACCATTAAGAAGGAGTAGGGAGTGCTTGATTTTAGTTATGTGGGGTAGTCCTGGTTAAAATTTCAAGTGAAATTTTTAAAAAGTCGTTAGAAATATTTATACATCCTATTCTAATGATAATATAGATAGGAAGCTATTATGAATCTAAAACTATATCTATTTGTCAGAAAGTATATCCCTGAGTTCTGGAGATTTAGTGCACAGAGAATGGAATGTGGAGAAGACCCATGTTTGAGTTTCTCTGTGGTAATTCTTTGTTGGGATCATGATGATGCCTTAAACTTCTGGATTCTCAATTTACCTTTCCATACAATCAGAATGATGATACCTGCTCTTATTTCTTGTTCATTTATTCCTTTCCTTTTGTCCTCATTTCTACTTTGATTCCTTTCCCTGTTACTCTTCTAGGTGGCCATTTTTAAAATTTCTACATTAAAAAAAATTTACATTCAATCATATATTTATTTCATTAATAAAATGAATTTTTTCCAACATGAATACCCTATATGTTACTCCAGTCAAAGAAATTACCATACTCATTGTCCTTTTTTGTCTTTGAATTTTTTTCCCTTTATTTCCTCCTTCCCACCTATAGGTGACCATTTCGATGTGTTTGATATTCACCTTTTTTTTTTTAAGAGATATTTTTGCTATAATGTGTGTGTACTGACTGGAGAGACAGAAAGACAGAAAGTGAGAAATCAACCCCCAGTGGGGAAGGCCATGCTGCAATCTCTTCTCCATTCTCCGCTCGGGATTTTGGGCATACAGGCACACTTGCCCGGTGTGGTTTTTTTTTTTTTTTTCAGAGAGAAATTTTTGCGATAGATCACATGCACTCACTGAAAAGACAGAAAGAGACAGACAGAAAGCAAGAATCACCATCCATAAGGGGGATGGCTATGCCACGATCCCTTCTCTTCCATTCTTTTCTCAGGATCTTGGACTTGCATGTACACACATGAGGTATGAGTTTAAGCTCCCAGGTCCAAGGTTTAAACCATAGTCAACTACATGGGAGTCCAGCAATGTAACCATTACTCTTCTGCTGGTCCCCTGGTGTGAGTTTTAAGCCATCGGGTCCAAGACTTGAACTGTGGTCAACTATGTGGGAGTCCGGTGACATAACCATTATAGACTTTTTATTTGTAGTCATATAAAATCACAATTAAAATTGCATGTGTGTGTGACTGTCATTAGGACTCTTATCCTATATTTCAGTCTCACTACTTCTGAGTAGGAAGGATGGTCGTTTTCTGCTCCCTTGAGGTTAACCATGACCACGTGATTTGTTTTGGAAATAAAACATCAGTGTAACAGATATGCGTCATTTCTGAGTGGAAGCCTTAAGAGCCAGGGCATGATTCACCATACTATCTTCCTTCTATTACACTGAATGTGATGGTACTTTAAAAGATTACATGGTATATAGTTATTCTCAAAATTTATCTATTTATCTCAAATTCATATTTAATAAAATGCTCTTTTTAAAAATTTGGCAGCCTCATCTTTAGCCAGACTCCTATAGTTGTTACACTGCTGGGTTTCAAAACTACTTAGTAGCAATAAAATTTCTCTGCCCAATGTTATTTCAGAATTCAAAGGTACTTCAGTTTCATGTAGCTATTTAGAATGTATTCAGGGATGTGCAACAACATTTGAGCCAATGAAAAAGTTATTACAAGGGATGTTCAAATAATGTTTAATTAATCTGTTACGACCATTATTAAAAAAGAGTGTAAATTAGATATCTTGTAAACAATAGGAACATTTCTTATAGTTCTGGAGTCTGGAAAGTCTAAGATCAAGAGACTAGCAAGTTTGGTGTATTTTGAGGGCCTGTTTCTTGGTTGTAGCGGTGCCTTTCCTCTGTATCCTCACATGGTGGAAGAGATGAACTAGCTTTCTGGAGTTTCTTTTTAAAAGCATTAATCTCATTCATGCTGACTCTATTTTCATGACCTAACCTTGTTCAAAAAGCCCCACTTCCTACTACTATTTATTAATTTGGGGGGCAGAATTTAACCATGAATTTTGAGGGGACACAAACATTCAGACCGTAGTGAATAATAACCTGCTTATTTGATGTTTCTGGTCTTGTTAGTCATTTAAAAAGCCTATTACGTAAAAGAAGGAATCATTGAGTGTGACCATGAAGTCAGGAAACTTGTTATTAACCATGTCATGTACTATAATGTGATAGCAACGCATCACTTATTAACTATATTCATTTATGTTTCCAGACTTTGTAATCATGTAATTTTCTGCTCTTCAGATGGAAAAGAAGCAGAAACTAAGAGTTTAAAATCCTGTTCTGTCAGAATGTCTTTCTTTCTTAGTGAGGTTCCTGAAGGAAATACCCATGCAGAGGAGTGGGACAGGAAACATGTGCTCTTTATTATCATAGGGCTGTTGTCTCCAACCCTAGTCTAGCCCTTGATGAGACAGCCTGGACCACACAAAAGTCTCATTCTTCCTAAACAAAGTCAGGCTGAGTATTTTTTCTTTGGTTGCCTGTAAGTTCATATCAAAGTTTCTCTTTCTTACCAATCCAGCATAGGGTAAGGTAAGCTAAAGAAAAGGAGAAAAAAATAATAATAAACCAGGGTTCCTAGAATGAAGCTGGTCTCTGCTCTCTATGCCAAGACTTCTCAAGGCAGTGTAGGGGTCCATGGTAGTGCTTCAGCTTCCCAGGAGGAGAGTCTAGACAGGGACCTCACTACAGTGCCAGAGCTTTGGGGATTTAGCTTCTGTGATCCATTAACATAAAAAAAAATTCCCTGGAACTAGCAGTTAGCATAATGGCTATGTCGCCGGACTCCCACGTAGTCAACTACGGTTCGAGTCCCGGACCCGGTGGCTCAAACTCACGCTGGGAGAGGAGAATAGGGGAGAAGGCATTGCAGCATGGCCATCCCCCTTGGGGGGTGATTTCTCGCCTTCTATCTCTCTGTCTCTCTCTGTCTGGCTGGCGAGCGCACGCGCCCTGTAGCATAAACTTCTCTGAAAAAAAAAATTCCCTGTGGGGACCAGCAGATGGCATAATATTTATGCCACTGGACTTCCATGTAGTCGACTGTGGTTTGAGTCCCAGACCCAGTGACTGAAAACTCACTCCAGGCTCATGTGCGTGTGTGCCCAAAATCCCAAAATTAGAATGGAGGAGAAGAGATTGTGGTGTGACCATCCCACCTAGGGGGTGATTTCTCTGTCTCTCTGTCTGGCTCTGTCTCTTCAGTGAGTGTATGCAGCCTATAGCAAAAAATCTGTCATATATATATATATGTATATACACACACACACACAAACATAAAAACTCCCTTAAAAATATATATATGTATATATATATACACACACAAACATAAAAACTCCCTGTGGTCTCTGCCCCACACTATTTCCTATGTGCAGCAAAACGTTTACTTAGCACCATATTGCATTTTGTACCATATTGCTTCAATTCTAAGAGGCCTTAGATGGCTAGTACCACACACTAGATACACTTTCTTTTTTTCAAGGTAGAAAAGAAACAGTGCTTTTAATGTACACATTGACTATAAAACAAAGCTCAATTTTGCATCTGTTTTGTGGAGGGGTAAAAATGGTCTTGGAAATGAGGAGGAGGGAAAGGAATATGTCTATGAACTTCACTCATGGTTCCTGGTACTGTGCTTCCCTGGGATGAAGTAGAGGGCAGAGATGGAAGTAGTGAGGCAAGGAAAGAAGCTATAGTTTCTGTGAGAGAAGTGCTGCTTAGAGGCAATGTGCTGGAGGTCTCTGTGTGTCCTGGATGTAATGTGGAGCAAGGGAAGCAGCAGTCTCTTTGTTCCTTTGTTCACCTCTATTATCTATGGATGTCTAATCATGCACCAGGCAGTCTAGTTGCTGATGTTACACTGGTGAGACAGTCCTTTTCTTATAGGCTGCCATTCTAGTGGTGAAAACCAAAATGGTATCAGAACTTTTTTTTTTTTTTTTTTTTTCTGGGGAGGTTTTTTTTATAAGGCGCGGGCAACACAGAGAGACAGAAAGCAAGAAATCACTCCACAGTGTGGATAGCCACTCTGCAATCTCTTCTCCTCCATTCTCCTCTCAGGATCTTGGCCATGCACGCACACGCACCTAGCCTAAGTTTAAGCCACCGGGTCCTGGACTTGAACTGCGGTCAACTACGTGGGAGTCCAGCGACATAGCCATTATGCCAACTGCTGGTCCCAATATCAGAACTTTTTTAACAAGTTACTTTTATATATAGATAAGAAAAGATTTTAAATATACAGATTGAGCAGAATAAAAATTGGCTTGGAATGTGCTTATTACAGAGAGCCACTAACCTAGGCCAAGAAATGTCTCTGCTGATAAGAGGTAGGACATGGATTCCTTTCCTCTGCTACTAGTAAATGTCCATTAGCACAGGCCACCAGGTCCATTCCAAGGAGCTGAACAAGGTTTATTTTTCTAAGTTTACATTTAGCCCAAGCAGAGAATATTCGAAGACGAGCTTCTTTTTAGAAGTCTCAGTGGTGTCAGCTATTGTCTATGTAAAATGTATTTGTACTTTGGTTGGCTTGCTCAGTCAGACCTTTCAGGGTTTGTATTGCAGCTCTGCTGTTTATTGATTGAGCTTCCAGGGACTGAAGCCTGGTATCCTCCCATCCTCCCAGGAGAATACCTTCTCTGTTACAACCCTGTGGCTTGTGCTCAGGCACACCCTCCTGTCTTTGGCCACTTGCATGTGCTTACCTTCCTTATTCTCATCCTGCAATGTTGCCTTTGAGTCTTTTGTCGAGTTTATAACTAAGGTATGACAGTCTTTAGCCCCAGTTAAGGTAAAACTTCAATTCTGGGTCATGTCCCAACTTTGCTACTGAAATGTACTCCAGAGATCAGGCAACATATGGGCTTATCTGACTCCAGACTCTCAGACACCACCCAAACCCAGACATGCCTTAGAATCTCTCTCTCTCTCTCTCACACACACGCTCTTTTTGCAATGAAAGCCTTGGCCACAAAAAGTGTCCTAATTCACGTACACACAGCACAAAGCCATTTTGAAAAGTAACAGACTGGAACACTCTATTGAAGGTTCATAATGTATATTCTACACACCCTTTAAGTACAGAAAGCTTTTGTTTCTAATTGATTTTCCAGATCTCTCAGAAGCTTCCTCCTGTGTGTGGGCTGCCTAGGATTGCATGTTTTATTATATCCAGAAGTTTTTCTCCCCTAGTATTCATTGGATTTAGTTGATTGTAATTTGTTTTGTCTGACTCATGCTTGATCTAATTTATTTTTTATTATAAACACTTGAGAGAGAATCTTACATAATCATTTTCTCTGCTCTGCTGTTACTTCTGTTATATTTTAAATAAAATTTTCTAAACTATACTAAAGTTTAAATTATTATATTCAAAATGTTTTATGGGAAGAAATCCAGAGAATGCTATCAACAGTGATCTAATAGATTATTTGATGCTTCCATTTGCTTTCTTTTTTTTTTTTTTTAGGTAAAAACAAAATTAATTTTGGTAGTTACCCTAACTCCTAATTTACATTAATATAATAAACATCCCAATATTAAGTTGGGTTCTAGTTTATGTTCATTTTAGTCTGTGAACAACAACAACAAAAAATCACACAGATGTCAATTTCTTCTTTAGGAGATTTTAGTTAAAATGAGGAAGTTACATCTCACTGTTCTCCCATATATATTTACCAGTTGGTGTAGATTTTGCTATGGCCTACTTTTTTGGGTTTATGTATGTGAATTTTTATTATTTATAAATTACCTAGCTTGTAGTATTTTGTTATAGCAGCAGAAATAGATTAAGGCATAGACTCACCTTCTTCTACCTGGACATTGATTTGGGGAATTTATCAAAACTCAAATCTATATTTCCTCTTTATTCACTGTATACTCCCTTCCTAGTAAATGTCATTCATTTCCATGGTTCCAAATACACTTATGTACAGATGAATCTGTCTTTGGCTTGGGTATCTCCTTTGAGCTCCAGTCTTGTACATCAACAGTCTACATGATATTTCCACTTGGATGATTTAAAGACGACTAAACTCTATGTATGTCTAGTATGTCTAAAGCTGAATTTATGATTGCCTTTTCTACATCTTCCTCTAGCTGGATGAAGCTCTGAGAAATTCCTCTGTGTTCTGTTTTGGTGACTTGTGAGATGAGATATCTTTAGGTGGTCATCAGATCACTGAAGCAAACCCTAAGAAAATGCTTTCCCATTCTGCAAGACAATGAAACAGAAGAGCAGATGCTATTGGTGCCTGTCCCACACATTCTCCCCCACCCCTTAAGTCACTTGGAGAATTCCTATTCTAGGTCATCCTGTTAGTAACAGGATTACCATATCTGGGTAATTAAAAAAAAAATACAGAGGTTTATTTAGCTCACAGCTTGGAGGTCCAAGATCCAGAAGCCACATCTGGTGAAGATCTTTTTGCTGGTGGGTAATGTGGAGGAGGGCAAGAATGTCTCTGTATATCTCTGTCTCATTCTCTTTTCATATAAATCCAGCAGAATTCCATCATGGGACAACCTCCTGGATCCTAATCTCTTCTCAAAGTCCCCACCATTCATATCATGATCAAATTTTCACCCACGTAATTCTGTCACAACCAAATCTCAGTACAAGAATTTTTGGGGAGATGCACTCAAATCATAGAAATTCCTATACCAGTGACTTCCTTTGTCTTTCTGTTTGAGTGCTTTCCATAGCCCCAGAGGCATGCTCAGCAGTAAGTCAGGAAGGCTGGTAGAGTTGGGCATTTGATACCTCAGTAACAAATCCTCAATCAATAAGGAATATGGAAGTGAGAGGGGTAAATATCTGTTTCCTACCAATTGGAAGAAGAATTTTGAGCTGTGTTCATTAAATTCTCCCAGAAATTCCCAGTCAGTTTGAACCGATTGTCCACACAATAACCCAGCTATTAATGGGCCTTTTATTGTTTTTTATCCATCTTCTCTCTTACTTTTCCACTCCTTCCTTCTGCTTCCTAGATCCGCCCTCCCAATAAATATTTTTTACCCCCATTTGTGTGCTTTTGGGAAAACTCATCCTAAAATACTTAACATCCTTTTGGAATAATAGTCCATTTTAATGAACTCCTACTTCTGTTCCTTTCAAATGATACACGCCAACTAAATTCCATATGGGTGAGATTACTGAGCATGCCCTTGCACTGCATTTTGGACAAAGGATTATGAGAAGCAGTATACAAAAATAAGCTGAAGAGTTATGTGGAAAGTATATGTGGGGATTTCTTGACATTATTATAATTGTAAGTAAAAAATCTGACAATAATTAGTAGCCATACTAACAGCTCTTGGCCATGATTTCTACTGTAGCATTATCCAACTTCTGCAGTCGTAAAAATGCTTTACCATTTTGGTAGCCACTATCCATCCACATGTGGCTAATTAGCATTCAAAATAAATGAGAGACTGAATTTTAAATTTTATTTGATTTTAATTAATTTAAGTTAAAATAGCCACTTGTGGCTGCTATCTACCATATTCAGACAGTGCAATTCTAATATTTCCTTTATTACTAAATAGAACTGTCTTCTATCACACACTATGTAAGTCAGAAACCTAAGCAACTACTCAAATGCCTCCCTCCGCGTCACAGCCAATGTACAATTCATCACAGAATTTTAACTTCTGCTTATTATTGCTAATCCCTTGGTTTCTCTCTATCTTCCAGACACCACTGGAAACCAAGCTATGATTTTCTTTCACTTTGACTATTGTAATAGCCTTTCAGCTTTCTTCCTTACTGTCACTATGAACCACTTGGAATTTATCCGCTACTCTATAGCTCTATGAAATGCAAATTGTCATTACTAATTTAAAATGTTTTAATGGTTTTCCACTGACTTTAGGTTAAATCTCTACACCCTGAAGATGATCCACGGATGCCTTTTATGGTGTGGTCCTTCTTTTCTTTCTTTGAATTTCTCTAACTTTGGATACATTTCTCATGAAGCAAAGTAACAGGACAGGCCAACATTTTTATTCACTTTATTCATCGATATACTAGTGTGCCGTATTTCTCATAATAATAAATAATTTTACAAGCTGGGCATAGTGGCACATACCTATAATTCCAGCTACTTGGGAGGTTGAGGTAAGAGGCTTGGATTCAAGCCTCCCCTGAGCAACATAGTGAGATCCTGTCAGCTACCTGTTTTATAAGTATACTATTTTGATAAAAAAAAATCTACCATTATAGTTACAGTTTTTTATTTTTTTTAGTTTTGTCAAAGGGTACATATACTCTCTGGAGGGAGAGAAACAGAGATGAAAGAAGAAAAAGTAAAGTGAGCAAGCAACCTCCATGGGGATTGGTCACACCACAATCCTTTCTCCATTTCTCCCTCCTTTTGGAAATTGAACATGCATGCACACACACACACACACACACACACACACACGCACACACACACACACACATGGGTGCCTAGATTGTCTCTGAAGCTGCCAGGTACAGGCTTTGAACTGTGTGGTCAGCCATGTAGGATTAACTACCATGCCACCATATGGTCCACAGATTTGTGTGTGTGTGTGTGTATGTGTGCGCTTTTTTCCTTTTAATATGCTAACAGAAGAACATTCTGATAACCAAATATGTTGCTAATACTAGAGGGAATTAGTTGTGTTAAGAAAATAGTTATGAAAATTGAGATGGCAAATAAAAATGAAAACTTTAAGAGACTAGTGGATTCAATTGGAAATGAGAAAGACAAGGAACTTCGAATGAGATAGGCAAAATTTGAGAGATTGGCGAAATTAGTTTTGCTAATAATTTTTTAAAAGGGAAGATGAAATTAGGGAAGGTCTGGAGTAGAAGAAGGAAGAAGGAAGTGTAAGAAAAGATAATGGGAAAAATGGATCTGATATAAAAATAATTCTATAAAATCAATAAGGAATTTAAGAGAGCCTTTTCACTAGGATAGTAAAATAGAAAAACTATGATGACCTAGAAAGGACAGAATAAATGTAAACCTGAGTTGGGTTATACAAAATGGGCTTGTATGTGTACATTTAGTTTATCTCATCTCTATGTAGGTTGAAACCTAAAATTCCATCACAATAAAAATAGTTGGTATACTCAAGCTCACAATGTGTATGTGATCCTGCAGAAGGTACTGTGGGGAAACCCAACAGATACTTTTGCAAGAAGAGGGAAGGGGACTCTGTGGAAGAATCCCCTGAGGTCCTGTAAATCACCACACAATGTTTCTTAGAAAAGGTGAGAAGGCAATCTTCCTCTCTGCACATCTCCCCATATCCACATTCCCACACAAACCAGTAGCCATGCACCTCAGCCATAGCATCCTTGAGAACAGCAGCCCATCCTCCTGAAGCAACGGCATGAGCTCCACTCAGGAAGTCACCTCCCCATCCCTTCTTCTTTGAAAAACCTTACTTCTGTGCTTTTTTTCCTCAGGACCTTTCGAGGGGATGACTTAATAATTTCTGAAGAATTTTTCATATATTAATGGTGTATTTTTATATCTCCCTGAAGAGAAATCATCCTGGAGACATCGGTACCTTAACCCAATTAAAAGAATCAAAAAGGAGAAGCTATATGAAGTGACAGGTGTCAATGGAGAGACTGGGAAGCAGAGAGGTTTCAGAATCACATGTGCACTACCCTCATGAGAATCAAAACCAGCTGCGACCACACTGCTCGTTTTATTAAATGACTTGACTATTCTAAGAAATTCTTGCCTAGGAAGTAAAATTAAGAAAAACTTTACTACTTATTTCGGGAACTTCTGGAATTTTTTTCTTCTGAACAATAGACCACTCAGTTACTCTCATTATTCTTTCTCAGTGTACTAGATTGTGCCACAGGCTGACCTAACAACTAACTTCTCTTCAAAACTCCCTTCACAATCTCGGCTTCTTCTACCTATCTTGCAATTTTGTCATGACTTTTACCCATTTCAAAGTCCTCCCCTATTCCGCCCAATGAAAGACTCTCAGACCTCATAAATATCTTGTCTTTGCCTACTTTTCCCCAACATGCTAGTAAGATGCTGTCAAGGCAGAGGTATTTCTTACTGTAGTAACAATAAACTTGTCTTTGCCTCAGCCACAGGTTGTTAGGGTGATATTTTTAGGAATTAGCAGTTGGCGTGCCTAGATCTCCAATGGATGTCATTATGCTCACAAAGATGTCACTCGAGATGTTTAGATATGATGAGGATTTTCTTAAATATGAAAGGCTCAGTATTTGAAGTTGCTTGCTGGCTTCCCAGTGAAAGATCTGAAGCCAAAAAACAAACACCATTATAAATGCTTATAAACAGCAGCTCTTGGAAGCCAGCAGAAAGCTGCCCTCTGATTCATCCACCACCACCTCTAACTACAATGTAGTCTTCTATCTCTAGAAGAGGACTTTGTGTAAGTACATCCAGAAATGATAAACATACTGTATATTCATAAAGGATGAAATGTGTTAAAACACCGAATGTTTGTGTATTGCTTGTTTATAATTAGCACTTGGAATAATGTCTTTGCAGGAAGCATATAACAATTAAAAAATTCGCTAGAGCCCATCAGGATGTTTAAAGAGATAGGATTAATGTTAGTAAAGGGTATCATATTCACATAAGTACCATTTATATTATAGAGCATAAATGGTTTCCTGAGATGGGAAAAACAATTATTTAACTTTTTGGGATGGCCAGTCTCCTATAATTAAATCGTAGTCTGTTAAGTTAGCAACTTTTTTCTCTTTATTGGGTAAATGTCCACTGATGCATTTCTGAGAAATGCACTAACTACTGATTTTAAAGTCTTATGCTTTATTATATCAGATTTTATGATTTAGCAAGAAACCAGAAACACCACTGGCCACAAAGTGGTTTTGAAAATAAATTTATAATTTCAATTTGGCTGTAAGATGGAATAAGGATATTTTCTTAATTCGGTAAGCTAGAATTCAGTTCTCAAAGAACTCTGCCTGGTTACCCTGATAGTATCTGGGTGAGAAATGTCTATTTAGGACATTAATATGTAGAAATAAGTAATGGCAACTAACATTTATTAGGGTTTTACTGAATGCTGGAGGGTACTGTGCAAAGGCTTAAACTACATCATTGGATTTCATTTTTATAACACTCCTTCCTACAAGGTGTGTACTATTATCATAACCATTGCATGCATTCGTTTCCTGAGGTCTTAAAAATTAAATAGCCCAGGTCATAGAGCTTGTAAGTGGCTATGCAGGACTCATCTCAGTTTTGCTTGACCATGAACTTCCTGCTGTTCAAACTACACTATTTTGCATGATGCAATTTTCTTAAGATCAAGGATCATATCTCATATTGTATTTACCTTCGAGTAAGAATATCTGTATATATCTTCTACAAAATATAATTATGCATTGAATTCAAAAGACTAGGGAGTGATAAGAACAGATGGACACTGAAAAATGACTGGAAGAAGATAACCGATAATTCAGTACAAATGCTTTCCATTTTTTTTTAAATGTCAGCTGACTAGCTGAATTACCATGTATAAAAACCAAAGATGCCAATTTTCTTTCATTAATTTAATAAACTTTTATTCACAATGTTTTTACTATGAGCCAGACATTGTACCAAATGCCCTGAAAACAGAGTTGAGAAAAAAAAATATCTTTACTTTCAAATCCCATGGCAAAAAGAGACAAGAAATTCAGTCATCAAAATATAGTGTGATCTGGAACAAATTAGAGATACAAAAGAAATTCAGTGAAGAAAAGGTCGCATTTGTAAAAGATGCCATTAGAGAACAAATAGAGAGGCATGGCATTAGTGGGATACAGATATAGTTTACTACCTGTTGATGATGATGTGTACAGTATTCTCAACTGGACTGGTCTGGGAAATATTTCATGTTGGGTAAAGTCTTTTTATCAGCAAAATGATAAATAGTGATTGAAAGTTTAAAAAATAATTGGAATAGTAATAAAAATAATCTAAAAAAATAAAATCTGTTGGATGATGATGGGGATTTTAATGTCTTTGTATTGACTGATATGCATGGTATTCTCTTTTTGGAAAAAGAAATGTAATACACTGTAAAGTTATATATGATTCAATGTAATATAAACAAGATTATGATAATAAATAAAATTTTTAAAAAGACCAAAAAAGCAACTGGTTCTCCATTGGCTCTGCCTAGAGTCTTCTTCCTGACTGCCTGCTGGCTTCCTTACCTCCTTCAAGTGTTTGATTAGCTCGCTGCTCCTTTCCTAAAAATGCCATTTAAGGTTGTCGTTTAATGTTAAGCTAGCCTTTCTAGCTCTCTTTCCTGACTTACTTATTTTTCCTAATGTCTACTATCTTAATTTTTGACATGTATATTTTTTTGTTTACTTGTTTTTCTTTCTTCCGCTGTTGGATTATAACCTCTATGAAGCAGTAATGTGTATTTGCTATGTTTTTCTTCACTATTTTATCTCCAACATTTAGAATTCTTTCATTCCTTCAACAGCCATATTTGAGGGCCTATATTAATTTCTTATTGCTGCTGTGACAAATCATCACAAACTTCATAGTTTAAAACAACACAAATACATTTTCTTACTTGTTCTGGAGCTTAAGAGTCCAAACTTAGTCTTATGGAGCTAAAGGCAACCAAACTTAGTCTTATGGAGCTAAAGGCAAGTTGATAGCTGGGCAGGGTTCCTTCTGGAGGTTCTCGGGAGAATCAGTTTCCTTGCTGGTTCTAGTTTCCAGACGCTGCCTTATGTTCCCTTCTCCCACCTTCAAAGGGCATCCATCCCACTACCCTCTGCTTGTCACAGCGCTCTCTCTGACCTTCTTGCCTTTCTCTTACAGACAACCTTGCATTTACATCTGGGCTATGGAGATAAGTCAGGATAATCTCCCCATCTCAAGATCCTTAGCTTAATCACATCTACAGATTTCCTCTTACTATGTAAGGTAACATATTCATCAAGTTTAGGGATTAAAGGACCAACATCTTTACAGGACTATTACTCTCTTCACCACTGAGCTTTTGTGTCAGGGCCTATTATATATTGTAGAGTGCAACTGAATGAATGACCATCAAAGTCAGATTAAGGTTAAAGGGAGTCTTTTTTTTTTTTTTTTAATTTTGGAGAGGTTTTTGCTATATGGTGCATGCACCTGTCAGAAAGACAGAAAGACAGAAAGACAGAGAGACAGAAAGCAAGAAATCACCCCCTGGCAGAATGGCCACGCTGCAATCCCTTCTCCTCCATTTTCCTCTCGGGATCTTGGGCACGCATGCACATGTGCCTGGTGTGAGTTTAAGCCCCCAGGTCTGGGACTAAACATGGTCGACTATATGGGAGTCCAGCGATATAGCCACTGTGCCAACTGCTGGTCCCAAATGGAGTCTTTATTAACTGGCCAGTGACTACAGTCTGAGGCTCAGGGACAAGAGTCAGAACTATAACCCCTATCAAAGTTTGAGCAGTCTTTTTATGGGGAGGATCAATTACCAGAGGTTTTTCATGTAAGCAGTTACAGATGCCGAATCAAGCAGGTTAATTTTTTCTGAGGGTACTCTCTAGACCTTTGTTTAATGGTCTCCATGGCTCTGGGCAGGGATCTGGTGATTGATAGTTACATTGCTAAGGAACAGCTAAACAAAAGGGTTTCGGGCTAGTGAGCAAAGACAGTAGTATGTACAGGATGTCCACCCGGATGCAGTTTTCTGTATAGCTAGCACAAGCTATTTTTTCATGGGAAGAGCAAGCAGGTTTATAGAAGCAGACAGCCATACAAGGATAAGGGAACAACATGGATGAACAGTTGCTCATGTGCAAGATCTAATATGTGGTCTTCCATAATATATTTGCTTCAGTCTAGAATAGTCAATACTAGATAAGCCAAAAATAAACAGGGATTTTAACTAGTAGTACATGTGATAAACAAAACAATACAGTTTAATAATCTACCCTAATAGAGACCAACTGCAGGAATGGGAATAGAGATGTCTGAGGAAGAAACTTTGAGCTGAGAGATAAATGACAAGAAAGACCCAATCACACAAAGATCTGAGCATAGAACATTCCTGATAGAAGGAAAAGCAAGTGTAAAGAAGCAGTAGGAAGCTTGGCTTGACATGGATGGAAGGTAATGTGGTAGGATTTGAGGCAGAAGAAGGAGGCAGTAGTCCAATCATTTAGGCTCTTGTAGGCCACAATGAGGGCTCTGATTTTATTCTGGGGTTGATGGTAAGACCTTAGAAGACTTTGAAAAAGGAGTGATCTATTTTTATTTATGTTCTAAATGGATGACCACAGATCATGAGTATAGAAAATGGAGTACAAGGGGCTAGAGTAGATGTGGAAAACCAGTTATGAGGCAACTGCTATGTAGGCTGGGTGAAAAATCATGGTTTTCTTTCTTTCTTTTTCTTTCTTTCTTTCTTCTTTCTTTCTCTCTCTCTCTCTCTCTCTCTCTTTCTTTCTTTCTTTCTTTCTTTTTTTTTCTTTTAGAGGTTTTTACTATAGGGTACATGCACTCACCAGAAAGACAGAGAGAGACAGAGAGACAGAAAGGGAGAAATCATCCACCAGGGGGGATGGTCACATCACAATCCCTTCTCCTCCATGCTCCTCTTGGGATCTTGGGCACACATGCACACGCACCTGGCATGAGTTTAAGTAACCGGGTCCAGGACTTGAACCGCAGTCGACTACATGGGAGTCCAGCCACAAAGTCATTATGCCAACTGCTGGTCCTGAAAGTCATGGTTTTCTAGAGTAGGGTGGAAGCTGTGGCCACAGGAAAATAAAAGTGAAAATAGTTAGAATATATTTTGTAGGTGAAGCTATAAGAATTATTCAACTATGGAGATAAAAGTTGATAAACTTTTGTTCCAAGATTATTCTGATTCAAAAATCCATGCCTTCAAATGTGGAGTTATAAGATCTTTCTTCCCTCATAAATATAGTCTGGATGAATTTAAGATTCTAGATAAAATCACTGCTAAGGTATGTACTTGCCCTATGTTCTCTGACCTTAATCATGGGACCAGAAGTAGGTGGAATGGCTATGTCACTGGATTCCCATGTAGTCAACTGCAGTTCAAGTCCAGACCTGGTAGCTTAAACTCACATTGGACTCATGCGCGTGTGTGCCCAAGATCCCAAGAAGAGAAAGGAGGAGGGGAAGGGATAGTGGCGTGACCATCCCCCCAGGAGGTGATTTTTGCTTTTTGTCTGTCTCTTTCTGGTGAGTGTACATGCCCTATAGCAAAAACCTCTCAAAAAAAAAAAAATGACCTTAAGCAACTAGTTCAATGCAGATGAGAACTGGAGTTGGTGATTATGAAGCAGGTTCATTTTGAACAGGTTACCGACTTGTCTGAATCCAGTGAGAGAGAACCACCGCCTCCACACACATAGCAAGATGCATGAAAAGGGTGTGTTACTTATAGATTGGCAGCAAGGAAAACAGGAACCTGGGATTCATTATGAGCTCATCCCCCAAGGTTCATAGAAGCTACCCAGGGTGGAAGTAATGTGACTGCATATGTCCTAGTTGACTTGCAGCTGAGGGACCCCAGAAAGCAGCCTCTCAGGGTTTTGAATGAGTATCCTGGGGTTGTATAACTCACTGGACAAAGCACTGAAGGACATTCTGTTTCTAGGGAGGACTGGAACAGTGCCTAGACTATTGTAGATAGTCCCTCTCTATCTCAGGATATTATACTCCAGCACATTCTACAGTTATTCTTGAGAACCACAAGCAAGAAAAGGGATTGCAGGGAGGGATCTGGGTTGGTCCAAGGCCACCCAGGGATCTGTTCTGCAGTGATAAGCAGAATTCAGTAGTAAGAATTCACTCCATTAAATACATTCTTTCCTTTTAATGTGTTCTACACGTTTAAAATTTAAAAAGTTTATTTTTATACCCAGAACCAAAATTTTCTATGTCATGTTGGAAAAAAGTATAAGACATGTTGATAAAATAATTTATAGGACTAGATCCATAGCACAGTAGTTCAGCATTGTGAAAAGAAAGTTGGATTCTACATGGCCAGTTGGGGTTCAAGGCTCAGCCCTGGTGGCTTGAAAAACATTTATGGCTCACACATGTATACTCAGGACCCTGATGGGTTGAAACATTGGAAGAAATAAGGTTGCAGCATGATCAGGCCTTACTGGAGGGTGCTCTCTCTCTCTCTCTTAAATGTACACACATGTGCGCAAACCTGCATGCACCCTCTGACAGTTAAAAAGAAAACAAAAAAGCACACGGAAAACTTAATATACTTGAGGCCAACAGTAGGCACAGTGGTTAAGGCACTGGAATCCCATGTAGCCAAATGTGATTAAAGTCTTGGACCTAGCAGCTTGAAACTCATGCCAGATGTGTGTGTGTGTGTGTGTGTGTGTGTGTATGTGTGTTTGTGCATGGTAAAAATCCCAAGAGGAGAATGGAGGAGAAGGGATTGTGGCATGGCCATCCTCCCTGAAAGGGGTGATTTATCACCTTCTGTCTCTCTGTCTTCCTCTGTCTCTCCAGCGAGCACACACATTCTATAGCAAAAATCTCTTTAAAAAAATACACTTTACACATATTTTCTATTAATAGACTTGTCAAAAACTTCTAGAAAATTCTGTGGTTCCATGAACCACTGTTTGAGAAATCAGTTCACTCATCATGACAAACAATCCATCTTTGAAAGGATAAAGTACTTGGAATTGATTCTCAAGATGAATCACATTTTTAATAATTATACAAGATTACTCACAAATTTCAAGGGAGTTAGAGTTGAAAAACTAAATCAAAATCAAATGAATCCAATTATATATTATGCTTACAACATGTTCTCATATGACACCCACAAAATGTTTCTTTTGTAAAGACTCAAATACAATATACACTGAAAGGAAATTTCTACTTTCATGACATGGAAACACAATCACAGTGGTGATAATTAATGTTCTTATTTCATTGTGTAGGACATAGAATAGTATGCTGATTAACCGACAGTAAACTTTAGATCATTCAAAACAATCTAAAGATATGTTAGAAGAGTAAATCAAGAGACAATATTCATAGATTTCCCAAGGTAATCTTAAAGAAGTCTGAGTCTCCAATATCCAAAAATGAATACACTGATGATAAAAAAGTTGCCTGTTTCAATATGCATTTTGTGAGTAGTAATTCAACAAAGTGATTCACTCATCATTGAAGATGTACTACATGCCAAACACTAGCATTATAATAATGAGTTAGAGAGACAAATGAGCACTCTTGCACGAAGCTCATAGACTAATGGGAAAACAACCAAATAAATAATAAGGCATAATGAAGGGAAAATAGAATTGTAATAGGGATGGAGAAGTAAAGAAATTTTTCTGGTTGGCACTCACTATGTTGGTGGTCTGGCTTTGATATGTAGATAGGGTCTTAGCAAAATACTTTGTTAAAAGAAAAATAAACCAGACGATTTAATAGAGTAGTTTTAATAGAGCAAATCTTAACATAATTTATTGGGCAGTCATCCCTGGACTTCTGGACAACTCTGGCCAGCCGGTGGTCAACACAGTCTTTTAGGTCGGCAGAGCAGGAAAATGAGGTGTGCAGCAAAAGGAAAGTGTTGTACACAAAATGTAAGTGAGGGAGCGAGGTAGAGACATCATTGGTTACATTATGAAGTTTGTCTTCATTAACATGGTTTAAAAGATGGCATGCCTGGGACCAGCAGTTAGCGTAATGGCTATGTCACTGGACTCCCATGTAGTTGACCATGGTTCGAGTTCCGGACCTGGTGGCTTAAACTCACGCCGGGCATGTGTGCGTGTGTGCCCTAAATCCCGAGAGGAGAATGGAGGAAAAGGGATTGTGGCGTGGCCATTCCCCTTAGGGGGTGATTTCTTGCTTTCTGTCTCCCTGTCTCTCTCTGTCTTTCTGGTGAGCGCACGTGCCCTATAGCAAAAACCTCAAAAAAAAAAAAAAAAAAAAAAAAAGAAAAAAGAAAAAAAAAGAGGTGGTATGCCTGTAATTGAATGAAGCTTAGTTGCTGTGATTGGCTATAACTTAGCAACCAGCTCAGAAAAACAGCCTAAGATACAATTTCGGTTTATCCATAGGTATCAAAGTGTGGGAGTACAATGACTATTTTAGGCCAAAAGAGTTTAATTTAACAACTTGAAAATTATTTTCAATGTTAGTATTGATTAGAAGATTAAACTATGTTGTTTTCAATTCTTTGAACTGCTTAAAAAAGAAAATAGGTTTCATACAGTAAGATACAGGTAAGATTTTTTAAGATCAGGTTTTGTTTATTCTTTTTGTAATACTGTTTACTCCTTTCATCTACCAATACCCAAGGAGATACTGGTTATAAACTCTACTGTTTTACATCTATCTCTTTTTTTCCTGAGATCTACTAAGAAGGCACTGGGTGGGTGTGCTACGTAACAGTGAGCTATTTTCGGGAATTAGAGGAAACCACCAGCTGTAGGCACTGAGAGATGCATCAATTGGTTAATTAACCTGCATTCATTGAATGCTGGTGTGCACTATGTATTATGCTAGGGGCTTTAGGTTCCAGACCCTGTAGTCAGAAAAATGCCCCTTGCCCCAAATTTCCACATTCTAATCTCTGCAACTGGTGATTATGTTAAATATATTAGGTTACATGGCAAAGGGAAATTAAAATTGCAGATGGAATAAGGTTTGCCAATCAATTGACCTTGAAATGGGGAGAGTAGCCTGGATTATTCAGGTAGGCTCAATGAAATCACAAGGGTGATCAAAAGGGAGGCAGAAGAGGGAGAACTAGAGAGACTGAAGCATGAGAAAACTTGACCTAGCATTCTTGGCTTTGAAGATGGAGAACTGAGGCTAAAAGCCAAAGGATGCAGGTGATTTCTAGAAATCAACAAAGGCAAAGGAATGGATTCTCCCTTAGAACGTCTAGAAAGCAATATAGTCCTGCAAACACCTCAATTTCAGCCCAATGAGACCAGTTTTATGCTTCTGACCTCCAGAACCGTAAGTTTTTATTGATTTAATTCACTAAATTCATAGTAATTTGTTATAACAGTAGACAGCTAAAGCACAGACATGACTATTCTTGTTCTCAAAGAGCTAATGGGTTGTTAGCAATGTTAACAGACCAATGAGAAAAGGATAGAGCCAGCCACTTTTAGTGTTGACCAGAGCTGGTACTAAAAAAGGATTGTACAAAGGATAAAATACTCTCTGTGCTGGGAAATATGAGAGAATTGAAGCCATAGATTTTGGCTTCTCATGTGATTATTTGTGACCTAAAACAGGCAGGATAATGTTTTGAGGGCATGCAACAAATAGACCCATTGAAAGTTGGAAAAAATAAAATTAGGGGTATGTATAACAAATAGAGTAAGAATGGTTTAGTCTGGCTTCCCTACTTCCTATCTTATCATGTTTAAAGGCCACAGGGTAATTAACTTAGGTTATTAGTTGTACTGCACTTACACACTTGTTAGGCAATTATGACTGTGCTTTTTTACGCCATTGAATGTAATGTGCATGTGAGACAGTTTGGTTTTGGCAATGAGCCACTATTGTCTGCAGCCCCTTTAAGAAAAAGGAGCAACTGATCAGTTAGCTGTGCCTAGCTAGCTAGTCCCCCTCTGCTTGGCCTTGGTTTGGCTAGCTCACCCATTATGCCCTTGGCTTAGCTTGGCCTTTGCTCAGCTTGGCTCAGTTCCCCATGCTATGAGCTCCAAGATGGAGGAAGCACCCTATGAGCATTCTCTTTGCATAGTATAAGCTCCAAGAGGAAAGAAGTGTTTGTGAGTGCTACCATGGGCTTTGCAAGCTCACCCTAAACTCAGCCAAGAAACATGATGTATGTGCCTCGTGCCTTTTTCCAACTCCCTGCATCTCTGTTTGACCTACCCTTCAGAGGAGCAAAGAACCTCACACAGCAGGATGTGATCTGAGTTTAAAAAACTCTGAATTGATTATATTGTATATACTATCTGTAGACTACATTTTAAGCTCATAGCCCTTTCCAAGCTCCAGAATGAACTTTATAATCAAATCTCTCTTTAGGTACCTCCTTAACAACCAACCCCAAACTCTTGACTTTTCTCCTCAACCCTGCTGCTACTCTAATTAATTTCCTCTTTCACTATCTGGTATTTCCACTTTTCTGGTTCTTCAGGACAAACACAATGAAATATTTTATTCCTTGTTTCCTATCACACCCAATATCAATTCCATCTGACATCTACTGGGTAGTTTGAAAAGTTGTAATGCATGGAAAAACATAAAAGAATATGACATTGTGACTTTTTCAACTTTTTCACTCTACTTTCAGTGTATTTGCAGAATTTTATCACCTCTTTTCACCTCACTTTTACATTCCTTATCTAAAGCACTCTCACCTGGCTCACTTTAACAACTTCAACTTAGTTTTCCTGCTTCCATCATTTTCTAATTACAATCTATTTTTAACATGGAATTCAGGAGAATGATTTTAAATTGTAAATCATTACTGTGCTCAAAAATTTTCAGTAATGTACAATCTTTTCTTTTTTTCTTTTGAGAGAGAAATTTTTGCTATAGAGCATGTGCACTCACTGTAGAAACAGAGACAGAAAAGGAGAAATCACCCCTCTCTCCCCAGGATGAATGGCCATGCCACAATATGTTTCCATTTTCCTCTTGGTATTTTGGGCCTGCATACATGCACAGGCATGAGTTTAAGTTGCTGGGTCTGGACTTGAACTGTGGTCAACTACGTAGGAGTCCAGTGACATATCATTATACCATCTACTGGTCCCATTAATGTAAAATCTTATTTATTCTGAATAAAAAACAAAATCCTACTGGGTATCTACCTAAGAAAAGGAAAAACATATGCCCATACAAAACTTGTAGTGTGATCAAGGAAGCCATATACTACATGACTTACTATGGTTTGAGTCTTGGCTCTAGAAACTTAAAAAACACACTTGAGGTGTATGCATGCATGCTCAAAAATCCTTACAGAAAGGAGAAATGAAGGAAAAAGGATTGTGGTGAAACCATGCTCCATTGAGGGTTGCTTTCTTCTGTCTCTGTGGTGAACAAGAACGCTCTCCAGCAATTAAAAAAAAATCAAGTGGAAGGAGGGAATATTTTTTTCAGACATCCCTATTTAGCCATATTCTGACAAGCCTGAGCTATTGGGGCTCCAAGAAAGTCCATGTCTCCATAAATGATGATGTTACTGTGACTCTTCTGAATGGCATCCTAAACAGAGTTTAAAACAAAAAAATGCAAATGCACATTGAGTAAGTTGAGTTATAATCATCATTTATTTATCCATTTATTCATTCATTTTTAAAAAACCTTTCATTCAACAAATATTTTTTAAATGCTATACATGCCTAGGAATAAAAATGTAAGTAGAAAAACTGAAATCACATTATCCTGTCATTATGGAGCTTAGAATCTAGTGGGGAGGAGTGGACATTAATCAAATTATTATATGAATAAAAGTAAAATAGTTGGGAAAACTATTGCAAAAAGGAATGAACATAAAGGTGACAAGCAAGGCTTATCTGGAGAATCAGAAGCTGAGCTGATATCTAAAGGGAAAAAAGAAGTAATTAATTGAAGATTGAAGATGAATTATGTTGGTAAAAGAGATGGGAGGGAATGGCTCACAGTGTTTTTAGAAAGAGGGAATGATGTTTGGCAAGAAGAAACATGACACAACTGGAAGTGATAGTTTTGTGCACTTGGAAGTCAGGTGAAGGAGAATCAGTTGTGTAAATTTCTAGCTGCTTTGGTCTGATACATTGGTATGTTGATGATATGGAAATCCCCTAGGAAAGGGGGGCGGATCAGGGAATCGGATTGTGAGGGAGCAATGGCCTATTTCGTGGTAAAGACTTTAAGTGCTATCAAACATCATGATTAGGAGTTTCTTCTAGCCAGGGTCACTTCATGGTGTAGACATGGAATAAATGGAGAATTAAATTTTCCAGGACTGAGGACAAAGCAAGGAAAGAGTACTGAAGTTGAAGTACTGCAGAAGGAAGTGATTACAATACCACACCAAGGAATGATAGCTCTGCAGGGAAGAAGGATTTGCAGCAGGATTGAATGTATTTTTGGAAGTGAGGTACTAGAGGTACTAGGTGCAAAAGCAATTGGAGCGTGGGCAAAAGCGGTATATGTGACGTTGAGACTGTAGTCACTATACACGACGATCTAGGGTAGACTGTGATAGTGAGTTCCGAGCCTTGTGATAAATGCTCTATATGTATCATCTCATCTAATTATCATTAACCCAGGGAGATTATTTTCCCCATTTTACATGTGAAAAAATGGAGGGAAAAGATTCCAGATACTTTTGTACAGCTTTTTACCATGAAAAACTTCCTCTTTTCACAGATTAAATATCACAAGTTCAAAGACTTTAAGCAACAGACCTCAGATCACACAATGCAGTGGCAAATTAAGGGATATAACCCAGGATTTTAATTCCATAACGAATTCTCCTATACTCCTGGACAATTCAGAATGTGAAAACATCTATGAAACACCTTGAGGAATAATTTTATTTTTGCTGCATTATTCAATAATATGATATAATAAATTCAGTACCCTTTAATAGTAAAAAGGATATAGCAGAGAGAAGCAATGTCCTGCTGGTCTATTTTTGCATTTCCTTTTCATAGTCTTATTTGGACTTACAGAGTTTAGCCTTAGGAGAATTGATAGCATTTGTATTAATGTCAAGCTAGTTAGAAAACGTCTAAGTAGCTTTGCTTTTCCTTTATTTCCTTTATTTATTTATTTACAAAATATATAAACTGAATTTTAATTGAAGATGAGAAAACTTTTCCAATTAAATTATAACAATAAGCTCCTTTGAAATTAATTTACAGTGAATTTGGGGACCTGTCAGTTTTCCAGGGTTATGGCAGTGCTGGAGGGTGAGGCACACTATCATTTTATAGGTCAGTAGTTCATAAGATTAAGCTTTATGTAAACACTGACATTTCCTTTTTTCCTTATTTTTCTTCTGATTCTTCATAGACGGATTCCCACCCTTACCCCCCCCCCCCTGCCACATTATGATGACAGTTGAAGTCAAACAATAAATTTACAAGGTATTGCTAGGGTCTTTAAGTATACATTTTATCACTGTTAGTTTTGGTTGTTTATAAATGAATACATGTTTTTATTTATTCTTAAGGAACAAGGAAATATTGGGTTCATCAGCTCACCGTAACGCCTCAAAAAACCTGAGGGGAATCACACTTAGCTTTAATACTTGTATACACTTCCTATCGCTGCTGTAACAAATGGTTACAAACCTTGTGGCTTAAAACAACAAAAATTTATTACCATTTTAAAGATCAGAAGTCCAAAATGGGCCTGACTGGGCAAATATGAAGTTCCTTCTAGAGGCTCTAGGGGAGAATCTGTTCCTTGCCTTTCATAGCTTCTAGGGACCTCTTGCACTCCTTGTCTCTGGTCCCAGTTTAGTAGTGCCATCATGCTGACCTGTTTCTGTCCTCACATCTCCTTCTCTGCCTCTGAACTTGCTGCCATCCTTTTTCTCTTATAAGGAGATTTACGGACATATTAGGCCCATCTATAATAGATAATCCAGAATAATTTCTCCATCAAGATTCTTAATCACAGCAAAGATATGTAAGGTATTGTAGTCACAAGTTCCCAGGATTTGAATCTTTGGGGCAATTATTCAGTCTACCACATTATCTGAAACCTTGTTCATGTTCTACTCTACCTTCATACTCATTCTAGAAGTGACACCTATAGACTCTTTCTGCTGAGTCACTTTGCTCCATCAGGCAGTCTTCTTGGATAGGATCATTTAACTTGGGTCTAGCCTGACTATATACTGTGACATCCACTTTTTCATGATAAGACTTGATGTCTTTGCCTCATATAAATTGGGCTGTGTAATTCCTCTCCACCCACCACCCAGTAGTAGTCCTCTGTGACTGGTTGTGTCTGCCAGCAGAGGCATTCCAGAAAGACTTCAGTGCAACAGGCAAGGTATATGGGGTGATGTTTCTCCTTCTAGCAGATACTCTCAATATGAATGGTTCCTTTTTGGGGGGAGAGGTTTTTGCTATAGGGCTTGTGAGCTTACCAGAAAGACAGAGAGACAGAGAGACAGAAAGCAAGAAATCACCCCCCCCCCCCCCCCGCGCGGCGGTCGACCCCCGCCCCAGGGGAGATGGCCACACTGTAATCCCTTCTCCTCCATTTTCCTCTCAGGATCTTGGCACATGCTCCCAGCGTGAGTTTAAGGCACCAGGTACAGGATTCAAACCACAGTCAACTACATGGGAATCCAGTGACATAGCCATTACGCTAACTGCTAGTCCCATGAATGGTTCCTTTAAAGCTTTCTCTACTGAGTTTAAGTTAGGGAAGAGAAACAGCATGTACTCTGGGCAACTCTTTTCTAAGAAATCATCATTCATGCTCTGAAAGTCTCTTTGTCTTAATCTATTTGGGCTCCTATAGCAAAATGCTATAAGTTTATAAACAACAGAAACTTAGTTTTCACAGTTCTGGAGGCTGGAAGTCCAAGATTAAGGTGGGGCAGAATCAGTGTCTAGTGAGGGCTCTCTCTCTGGATCACAGATGCTGCTTTCTTAGTTCATCCTTACATGGTGGCAGAGTCAAGGCAGCTCTGTTTTAGAAGGGTCTTAATCCCATTCATAAGGATCTTCCCTCATGACCTAATCACCTCCTAAAGGTCTCACCTCTTAATACTCTCTTTGGTATGAGGTTTAAACACTTTAATTTCAGGAATACACAAACATTTAGACCATATCACTCTTTTAAGCTTCATATGTATTTCTTAGAGATAGGTGATGGCCTAAGGCTATAAGAATCTTCTTGGAAAATCCTGCACTGTTGTCTGACACCTCTCTGCAGAATTTGGGGTTACTATCATCTATTCAACCATGGGCTTAGCTGAAATATTGAGATTTTAAGTATCTGTTATACAGGTAAGAAAGGATTTCACAGGTGCTAGACCAACAGGATGGACAAATAGAAGGAAGAATATACTAGTAGGTGAATTTACAGGGAGTTTTATGTATTAGTAGATAAATTAAGCAGTTTTAGGCAGTGCACATCTTTACCTTAAAGGTTTTCCCAGCCAATTCCTCTGGGGCAGTGGTGCCAAATGGGTTGAAGGGTTTGTATACAGTGAACCGTGTGCTCTAAGCATACTCTCTTAATAGTCTGAAGGAATAGCTTTGAGGGTTGAATCTGCCTTTGTGGTATCTGCTCTAGCAGTGGTCTTCAAGTCTCTTTTGCTAGCTCAACCTTTAACATAATTGTATAAAACCATAGAGTTCCTTGCATGTTTTTAAGTTGATAAAAGATACCACTTTTTACATTTTAAAATAAACTATTTGTAAAGGTTATTATTTTCAGTCAATTGTAAATATTATAGTTCATAAGAGATGAATGTTTATGCATAGTGTGAGGTAGAGCTCAAAATATATTTTTTTCTAATATGGACATTAATCCATACAGAACTATTTATTGTGCCTTCATTTTATTTATTTATTTATTTATTTAATTTTTTTTTTTTTTTGGCGAGTTTTTTTTGCTATAGTGCACGTGTGCTCGCCAGAAAGACAGAGACAGAGAGACAGAAAGCAAGAAATAAACCCCCGGGGGGATGGCCATGCTACAGTCCCTTCTCTTCCATTCTCCTCTCAGGATCTTGGGCATGCACACACACATGCCCAGTGTGAGTTTAAGCCACTGGGTCTGGGACTTGAACCACAGTCAACTACATGGGAGTCCAGTGACATAGTCATTACTCCAACTGCTGGTCCCTTGTGCCTTCATTTTTGACTGAGAGGAGGGCTATTAAAAAAGGGGAGATGGAAAGAGGTATGAACCTCCATCACAGATTCATTCTTAAGCAGAGCGACTTCAGGAAAAAGTAAATATGAAAATATATTATTATCACTTTAAATGTACTACTTTAAAAATACTTAAACTCTAAAAAACTCTAAAAAATACTTAAAATTATTTCCTACTCTGAAAACATTTCTTTTTTTCATATCCTTTGAGAAATCTGTCAGTACCCCTTGGGTATTCCAGTTTGAAGACAACTGTCCTAGAGGATAAGCCAGGATAGAGTCCTGAGAAATAAAGCAGGACCCACATGACATTTTGTATGTTCCACACAGACAAGAGGACAAAGAGCCAATGACATTGTAAATTTGGCAGATTTTCTCTATTAAATGAAATGAGATCTCTTCCCTAAACTACTTGACATTTTGTCTTTATTTTCTTGTTGACTGCACAGAACTTTTCAGTGGTGATAACCAAATATACCATACTACAGCTTCATTTGGATCAATGATTTTTTTTCTACAAAAGATCATTTAAGTACAGATTTTTTTTTTTTTTTGAGAGAGATTTTTGCTATAGGGTGCGTGCACTTGCCAGGAAGACAGAGAGAGACAGAGGGACAGAAAGCAAGAAATCACCCCTCCCCCCCCAGGGGGGATGGCCACGCCACATTCCCTTCTCCTCCATTCTTCTCTCGGAATCTTGGTCATGCACGCACATACATGTGCCCAGTGTGAGTTTAAGCCACCGGGTCTGGGACTCGAACCATGGTTGACTACATAGTAGTCCAGCGACATAGCCATTATGCTAACTACTGGTCCCTCAAGTAAAGATTTTAAGTAGATTTCTATGGAATTTTTTATGATTGGAAGTTACTGAGAAATCAAATTTCATCATATCAGTTATTTTCTTTGTAAAATGAAAATACTAAAGCAGTGAGACATTAAAGTAGTTTGGTCAAGGTCACATCCTCACATCCTCAGTTTCAAGCTCAATTTCTTTTCCTTTTTCTTTTTTTAGAGAATTATTTATTTTATTTTATTTATTTGTTCATTTATTTTAATATGGCCAGAGAGGGACACACACACACACACACACACACACACACACAGAAAGAGAGAGAGAGAGAGAGAGAGAGAGAGAGAGAGAGAGAGGAAAAGTGAGAAAGCAAGCCACCAGGTCTGGAACTCAAACTGTGGTTGGCCATGTGGAAGTGTCCAGCACTTTAACCACCATGCCACCTGCTGGCCTCCCTTTCTTCAAAAAAAATTTTTAGGCTTTTGCTACAGGGTGTGTGTGCACACTTGAGAGAGACAGAAACAGAAAGAGGGAATATGAACTCCCCCCCTAAGTCTCTGGGGTGACCACACTGCAATTCCTTCCACAATCTCCTCCTGTGATTTTGGGCACACACACACACACACACACACACACACACACTGGCATGAATTTCAAGCTGCCAGGTCTGGGATTTTAATCACAATGGACTATGTGAGAATCCAGTGCCTTAACCACCACACCCCCTACTGCTCCCTCAAGCTCAGTTTCTAACTAAAAATCTAAATTCCCAATTGCCAAACTAGTGCCTTACTCCTTTTGAAACTTTGTGCCTTGGCAAAGAATTAAACATTTCTGTCAAATCAGACATTTTGTTCTTTTAAGTTGGGAAACATCACAAAGACTCACTTTGAGGGCATGTGTGCTTGTGTGAATTTTCCCTGCTCCACACAGATGGTTGTGGAAAGAGATGAGGGAAAATGGCTGTAAGTCAGAACATGATAGAGAGGACACAAAGGTCCTTCGCCTGCCCTCTGGGGTATCCCTGGCCTCATTGCAGAAAGAAATGTGGAGATTTTGTCTAAAAGAAGAGTTTCTGGCTCTATTAGAGCCTGTGGGTAGATTAGGTGCCATTTCCATGAACTTGAATTTGAGAGAGAAGTTGGGCTTATATCTGGTTGGGTTGGTTCATCAGTCTTCCCTGTTTTTTCAGTACTCAGAATTCTGAAATAATTAGGAAATGTTACCGCCATGAGAAATAGGTTTTAGAGACCGGAAAGGTAGTGACTAGCAGAGCAAACTTGGAAATTAAAAAAAAATTTTTACAGTAAAATTTTAAAATTTTAGAACAATTTTCGATAACAATTATTGAGAAGGTAAGAGTTCTTGTAGACTCCGCTCCTGATTACCTCTGTTCATAACATCTTACATTTGTAAACACATTCATTGTAATTAATGAATAAATATTGCTACATTTTTAACTGAGGTCATACTTTATTCAGATTTTCTAAGGTTTTTTTTTATTTTTATTTTTATTTTTTATGTTCCAGGACTTGTTCCAGGATGCCACATTTCATTGAGTAATCATGTCTCCTTAATTCTAGTTGTGACGGTTTCTCATACTTTCCTTCTTGTTGATAACCTTGATAGTTTTGAGGATCAGATATTTTGTTGAATGTCCCTAAAGTGGAATTTTAACATTCCTGACATGAAATATTTCCCATGCTAGGAAGAGGGAAGGTGACATTCACATCATATTATCCGCAGAGTACATTCTATCAGTAGAACTTAATATGGTTGATATAAACCTTGGTCACCTGAACAAGGTAGTGTTTGCCGGGTTTCTCCAGTGCTCCCAGCATGGTTAGATTAACGTCTTTGGAGGCCAGAAAGCATGCTTTTTGTGAATTCACAGTTGGACCCAAGACTTACACTATTGCTCCCTATCTTCCCATTCTTGGGCTCACGGACATGGACTAGGTAGGACTTACACCATTGGCTCTCCTGATCCTCAGACTTTTGGGCTTGGATTGAGACTATAACACTGGCTTTCCTTTATCTCTAGCTTGCAAATGGGAGATCATAGAACTTCTCAGCCTTCACAGTCACTTGAGCCAACCCCCTTACAATAAACCTCTTGACGTATATTTCTGTATATCCTATTGGTTTTGTTTCTCTGGAGAACTCTGAGAAATACAAGCTCTCAGGTGGATTTTATGATCTGAAGTGAATCAGTCCTACTTGAATCAGTGCTAGATATTCCTACTAGACATGTATTTGTCAGTATACTAAATGTACTTCTGGGAGAATTTGGTAACTATTTGTCTTATAAAAGCATTTCTTACTTATATAACTTTGTAGGATTTTTATAATTATTACTTTATGATGATTATCCTTTACTATTTGCTATTAACTTCTTTTTCCATAAAAGGTTTATTTTAATGATATCTGTGTATCATCACATTTAAGCATTAAGTCCTTGAAATGTGTCATTTACTGTGTAGGTACCTGTAGTAACTGATTTACAACATATGAGGTATATAATACCCTAAAGGCAATGCCTTGTGTTATATCTGAGACACTAAGATTGAGAGAGATTTAGTAAATTGTTCAAATTTATAAGCCATTTTGATTCATATTAGCTGTATTCCAGACCAGGCAATTTCCAAGCATCATGTTTTCTCCTGAGAGTGAGAGATAATTCACAAGAAATAGTTGAATGTGTCTCATGGTCTAGTCATTGTGCTGACACTATCCCTGCCTTCAAGGTGTTAACAGTCTCCTGAGAACTAAAGTAAGACATGGTACTGTCAAGCCTCTCTGTGTAAGTAAAAAGGCAATTATATGACCAGAATAAATGATCTCAGAGGCAGGCTCTGGCAGCCTTTTAGAAGAGAGAGCACAAAGCCCAGACCTTGAAGTCATGATCTTTTGATGCACATCTCTACTGTTACTTGATGTTGTAGAGTTTACTGAACTTTATGTAGGCTATTTCCTTATCAACAAAATATAATAATGATTGGAATATTTTCTACCTTACAAGGATTATAATGAGAATTAAATGAAATAGATGCTACTTATGAAGTGTTCATATGGTGCTAGTACTTAGAATGCCTTCAGCCAAGTTCTGGAGGTGCTAGTATGGGAAGTTAGGGAATGGGCTAGCTCAAAGGTAGACCTCATATTTCTGTGGGTCCTGAGTATGAAAGGCACTGGGAAGAATGTTCCCCATGGATATCCCTCACCACCCTTTTCAAGGAAGGTTTTCCCAGAAACACTATAAATTAGATGAGGTGACCCTTTTTAAGCTGTTGGCAACTGCTGAAATGCTCACAGAAAGCCTTAATTTTCAAAGATTATTAAATATCACTAACAAGATCATCCAGGTACCTAAAAGACTATGTTATATTTTCTCTGATGAAGGTGTGCTTTTCAGTTAGTCTGGTGAACAGCTGCGATCTCTGTTTATAGGGCTCACTATCGTTTGAGTATCTGTGCTCTGTCTCTTGGACTATAAAATAAGCCAACTCATCCTGCTTGCTCCTGGTAAAACATTCAAAAGGGCACCACAAATTAAGTCAATAAATCCACATCTCCCAACTAAATGCCTGCATCTGCCTGGACATCACTGAACTATTTCATATATATATATGTATGAATATATATATAGTTTAGGTTTCCTTTGGTCTATAGGTCCCTAGCAGTCTGCCAATCAATTAAAAATCCCTAATTTCATGCTTTTTAGATATAGAGAAGTAATATTGCATCTGCAAGCCAAGTCCTTATTTTCTTTTCTGTCTTTTTTTCTTGTTTTAATTGCCAGAGCGTATGTGCACTCAGGAGAGAGAGACAGAGAGGGAGACAGCATTCCCAATGCTTTTGTAGTCATCCCGCAACCCTTTCTTGTCCACTTCTCTATCCGGTCCAGAACTGGGCATGTATGTGTATCCAGTGTGTTTTTCAAGCCACTGGGCCATGATTTGAACTGCTGCCAGCTTGTAGTGTCTGACTCGCCCAACCATTAGGCTATGTCCTTGATTTCTCTATTTTTTCTTTTCCTACAATGCCCTAGAGGAAGACCTGTATTGACTTCTCAGGCTGAAGAGAAAATCAGGTAAGTATTAAATGTTATTTTGCCTATCTACCTAGACAATAATGTGAAAAAACGTTTAGATGCTTCTTTTCTATTCCCCATTTTACTAACTGTGGAAAAACTCTGAAAACTCTCTTTCTCTGTGCTTTCCATGTTATTAGGAATCTTCTTTCTGAGAAGGGATTTGCTTTGTGGATTGACTGTGGGAAGCTTCCTCAGTGCAGAACCTGGGTAGTGAGAAATTAGACAACAGTCTATTTATCCCTAGACATGCATTAGGAAGTGATCATTGCAGAAATAATAGTTCACATTTGAAAATTTCTTTATAACACTATACTTATCATTCTTCCTAGGATAGCTTCAATTTACCACTAGCTGGAAGTCCTGCTTCAGTTCTGTTATTATAATAATTGTTCCACTATGGGAAAAGGATAGAGAAGTTTGAACAGGACTTTTCTAATTAGTGCTGTTGTAATGCCAGTCAGTTGGCTGACCTTGAAATTGGAACAGGGCAAATCAAGCACTGAAACTCAGAGCATGAAAGCACCAGAACTCTTTAATTCTCTTCCTTCTATACTATCAAAGTCCTACAAGTGGGAGACCTTTCATAGTATACATGTATTTGTCTTGTACTTCTACAAAGATTACTAATACTCTAGTGCACTGACCAACCAATACAGAAATTTTCCTAGCTAATTCTTGATACTCATTCCTAAAGGTCAGACTAATAAGATACAGTTTATCTAGTTCTGTAGGGCAGATAGGAAGCTCCTGATTTCTAATAATGAAGAATGCTTGTTACTATTTAGCCACTTTCTTTGCTTGTGAAAATGAGTCACTGAAACTCTGTCGTCAGCTATGATGTAGAGACAGGGCTAACAGAAGTCACTGAAATTCCAGAATAATCTCCAAACCACCTTTCATTAGTGGTTTTAGCCTTTTTATTTTTATTTTTATTTTTTGAGAGGTTTTCGCTATAGGGCACGTGTGCTCGCCAGACAGACAGAGAGAGACAGAGAGACAGAAAGCGAGAAATCACCTCCCAGGGGGGATGGTCACGCCACAATCCCTTCTCCTCCATTCTCCTCTTGGGATCTTGGGCACGCACGCACATGTGCCCGGCGTGAGTTTTAAGCCACTGGGTCCGGGACGCGAACCACGGTCGACTCTGTGGGAGTCCAGCGACATAGCCGTTACGCTAACTGCCTTTTTAATTAATGGATCTTTCACTGGAATTGCTAACAATATTTCACTGATAAGTTCCTAAGAATTTGGGCAATAGAGAGAAAATATGAAAGCAAAATAAATAACAAATAGGTTGCATAGTTTGTGTTCTTACCATGCTGTCCTATTATTGATAGGGCAGTCCAATCTAGACTACATGATATACTTATCATTTAATTGTAAACCTTAGCCATCTCTCTTTTTACAAAACTGCAACATGACATTAGAAGCAGGAACTGACTCGCTGAGAAATTAATGGGACTTTCTAGAAGTCATATGAATGAAAGCATAAAACTTTCAATTCTGGAAAAGTTGTTTAGTTTTTAAATCTCTATCATAATCCTTCTCCAAATCCTGAGGGTTTCTTTGTTCTCTCTTTAAATATTTGTTTTAATTAATAATGTGCATATGGTTATTATACATTATACATCTTTGCAGGGTACAGAATGATCTTCAGAAGCATGTATATAGTGTGTAATAAACAAATCAGGAACATAAATATATTCACTACCATCAACATTTAACATTATGTTATGTTGTGAACATTCAAAACTCAATCCAATTGTTATCCTGCAAGCATGTATTGAATTGTCTATGACATTCTTTACTGTGAGACACAGTTCTAAAGAAAAACATATTGGTTAAAAATCAGGCAAGTGATCTCATACATTAAAAAAGATAATTTTAACATAGCCAGTGAAAGAATGATTTGAAATCTCCATGTGAAAGACTGTGACAGATAAGTTTGAAATCTGAAAAAAACTGTGGGCATTAATCTTTTGTCCAGTTAGAGGTAGTTAAAAATTGTACATAACAATAGCTCATTAGGAAGAGATAGAAAACACTTTTACTCATACACTGTGAGTTCTTGTAAGACTATAGTACTGTACTGTGCATAGAGAAATAAATCCTTAAAAAGGCAAAAATAAGACAAAATTGGAAAGAGAGATTTAAAAGCAAAGGCATGATAAAGTTGATGATTTGGTGATTTATAGGATTTACAGAGTTCTTGGTTTTAGCCTTTTAAAAATTCCTTTCAAAAACTCAGCTACTTGTAACATTTTGTACTTTTCCTGTATTATCTAGTTTTATACAATGAGTCATGGTTATAATAAATACAGAAATTGAAACCTGTGGATTCAACTCTCTATCAAATAATTGGTGAATTGTATTTAAGCCTGCTAGTTTTTAAAATAGTTGAATCTGCATTTAGTCCCAATATTCAATGTTATTATCAATATGTGTGGGGACCAGCAGGTGGGATGGTGGTTAAAGCACTGGACACTCCCACATGGCTGATCACAGTTCAAATTCTGGACCTGGTGGCTTCCTTGCAACTTTCCCTCTCTCTCTCTTTGTGTCACTCTCTGGTCAAATTAAAATAAATGAATGAATTAAATAAAATTAAATAATTCTAAAAAACATTATTAAAAAAAGTGGGAAATTACCATTTTTTCCTAGTTGTTTTGTGTTCTCTTATTTCTATATGTGTCTTTTTAGCTTTCCTACTGCAGTAGTCCCTTAAGTATTTCCTGAAGAGCTGGTTTTGTTTTGGTGAATTCTTACAGCATTTGTTTATTTGGGAATGATTTTTATTTCTTCTTCCCATTTGAAGGATAATCTTGCTGGGTATGGTACTCCTGCCTGAAGTTGCTTTTCTTTCAGAGCTTTAAATATGTCTTCCTATTCCCTTGCCTGCAATGTTGCAGCTGAGAGATTCCATGTTAGTTTAATGGGGAAAACTCTGTAAGTAACTTGGTGTTTCTCTCTTGCCATTTTTATAATTTTATATGTCTTTGTTTTTTTACCAATTTGGCTATGTTATGCCTTGGAGAGGGTCTTCTTATGTAACATATATTTCGTATTCTTTGTATCTCCTGGATTGGGATGTCTACAGGCCTCTCTAAATTTGGAAAATTTTCAGCTAACATATGAAAGATGTTTTCTATGCTTTTACTTGTGTTTTTACCTTTTGGAGTACCTACTATGCAGATATTTGGTTATTTAATGGTGTCCAGGATTTCCTGGATATTGTCCTCATTTTTAATGGCTATTCTTTTATTCTTTTCCATTGTTTAGACTAAAAGAGGTTTTGTCTTCAAGGTCAGAGAATCTTTCTTCTGTGTGCCCTCTTATGTTTTATGAGGAGCTATAATCCTATGAGGTGGAGGCATTTCCTGGTTTTCTCCTGTTTTGGGGGGGGTTCTGCTTTGATTTTTAGTCATCTGGTGATATACTCACTTCTTATTACTTTGGAGTATGTTTCTCTAGCTGTGTGCTCCTGCACTTCTCTATTATATGTATAAGCTCTGTGGCAATGTCCCTCCTCTACTGTGGGTGAGAGTGTGGAAGTTTTGGGTTGCACAGTCAGAGTTTTGTGTTCAAGTTTTCAGAAGGGATTTTTCTCTCCTGTCCCCTCTAACAAAGTTATAAGGATAGAATTCCTCCAGAATCTCATTTTAGGTGTTTTTTTCTTCTATATCCATATCTATCTGTTTCCAATGTGGATGGAGGCTGATCTGACAAGTAGACTATAATGTGGTAGGCCATTTTGCATGGTGCACTTGCATGCTATGTGGGCCAGAGAGCCCCTCCTTCCACACAGCAGGCTGCAGTGGGGAGAGTAGGGGTCTCTGCTGATGAGCTCAAGCTGAGTGGCCTGGCTTAGGCTTGCTTGTTGGTCCTGGAAGAGTGAGGAGCGTAACAGCATCAGTGCACTTGGGGTAGCAGCTCCTGCCTTCTGTCTCTGAGATTGCAGGAACCAAGTATTGGCTATTGAAGGCCAGAGAGCCCCTCCTTACCTGCAGCAGCTAGGTGAGGGTCCCTGCTGCTAAGCTCAAGCCCAGTGGGTTGGCAGGACTGAGGGTTGGTCCCTTTATCTCTGGGATTTCAGAATTTCCTTATTGCTCCTTCTGTCTCTTCTGTGAGTTTGCAGGGTTTCCCTATTGCTCCCTCTGTCTCTTCTATCTCTGGGATTGTAGGGTATCCCTGTTATTCCTTCTGTCGCTCACAAATCTTGAGTTTTAGAGCCTGATGCTCTTCTCATTATTTTAATGGCTCTTTCTTGTGTCTTGGAGAGTCCAACTTTTTTTCCCACATAGACAGAAAACACACACACACACACACACACAACTGTATAGAAGAACAAATGGGAGGAAAGCCTGGGGCTCGAGAGTTGGGAGCCTTGTAGGATTTCCTGGATTCCTCAAAAACAGCAATGTGGAAAACCAAGATGAGATAAATGTGACTGGGAATGTTAAAGAATTACTTTCTGGCATTTATCCTGATCCCATAGTGATCCTTTGTAGCTCTTTCAAAGGCAGGAAAGGAATTACTGTAGACTTTGTATGGTGACCTAAGCACTGGCCTGGGAATTAAAACACCTGCTATTAGCTCCAGCTTTACTATTCCAGAGTGTGGCCCAGAGTATGTCATTTCTCTTCTTCATTTGTTCATTTATGATGTGAGTAGATTAAACTATGAGCATAGCATTACTTTTCTGCTCTAACATTTGATGATGTTAGAAGCTTTGTGGTATAATGGAAGTAACACACATTTTGGCATATAAGTAAGCTTCCAGTTACATGTTATATGACTCCAGTCAAGTGAACCCTTTTAGTTTATTACCAGTAAAATGACTAGTGAAAAGGCTAGTACTTACTTTGAAGGACAGTTAAAAAAAAAATGACAGCTACCATTTAATATGTACCTAGACAAGTGTCCAAAATACAGATGGCTTTAAATAAAAATAATTAATTATTATTCAGTGAAGCCATGGCCTAATCCTAAATAATCCTACATTATAAGTTGGGGTATCAGGCTGACTTCTGTCCCCATGATAAGTAGCATAGACTTATATGTCACTACCTAAGAGTGAAAGTAATTCAAAGCTTCTGGTTCTGTATGTGAATGTAAAAGCATGTTGCTCCAGGACCTCTTTTTTTTTTTTTTTTTTTTTGAGAGGTGGTTTTTTTGCTGTAGAGCATGTGGGCTCGCCAGAAAGACAGAGAGAGACAGAAATAAATCACCCCCGAGGGGGGATGGCCACGCTGCAATCCCTTCTCTTCCCTTCTCCTACTGGGATACTGAGCATGCACGCATGCAAACGCGCCCTGCATGAGTTTAAGCTGCCGGGTCCAGGAATCAAACCATGGTCAACTACATGGGAGTCTAGTGACATAGCCATTACGCTAACTGCTGGTCCCACCCCAGGACCTCTTGAAAACACTAAAAGAGGTGCTATGGTTTGTGTCCCCCCCCACCTCCATTTCAAGTGTTGAGATTTGGTTGTGAAGGTATTAAGACAAAATTTATTACATTTATAGTGTCAAATGGTGGGCCCTTTGGGAGTGATTAAGTGATTAGGAGGATTATTATTGACTTCTGGAGGGTTTTACAAAGAAAGGAATGAGACCAGGAAACACATCCAGATGAATGGATGAGCATGGGTATTCCTATTCTCTCAGAACATGATGGCCTGCATGGCAGTGACAACAGGAAGACCCACCAGATGTGTCCCCTGGATCAAGGACCTCCAAACTGTGAGCAGAACAATCCTGTATTCTCTAAAATTACCATACTCTGCCATTTTCTGTTAGTAACAATGGAATGAAACAGAGCAGGAGGTCAGAGTCACATTCCACAACCTAAACTCTATGGCCCTGAGAACCTCCCTGTCCTTTCTTAGTGCTGTTGAAAAGTTGTTCTGCTTTAGGAAAATGTGGTAAACATGGTCGACTACTTCACTACATTCAGGAAGAGCAAAACTGTCAGCTTAAGGGATTCAAGATGAACTTCTTTGAATGTTCTTTTTTTTTTTTTATTTCCCTGACATTTTCAAATACTTGTGTTTAGAAATTGGGCAGGATACTGAAGGTTGGATGTAGGCAATGGATTGCTAAAGATACTTCTTAGGTTAACTTCTAAAGGTCCAGCCAGATTGGAAATCTCTCAGAAAATGGGCTATATCTTGGGAGAAAAAGGATCTACCTTTTCTTAGATATCCATCAACAAGGAACTTCTCTCATTTACATGAAAATGGATCTCTTGACAGTTGGGAGATTTTACCTGGAGGAAGATAATTTCTTGAAATCTCCTGTGCCTGTAAGAGCTGAAAGCTATTTGGCAGTTGTAAAGTTCATAATGTATTCACATTTTCCCCAGAGCAATGGATTTGTTTCATCTGAACCATTGAACCTGGACTGAAATTTTGTCCTCTAGAGGTCACCAATGCGCTAGATTTGAAGGCCAGGGAGTCTTCCAGGATGAGCCAAGTGGCATACTTGAAAGAGAAGATCTGGCAAATAAATTATCCTAACGGCTGGTCCCCAGCTAGTCTCTTAAGTCGCAAGTCTTGTTTTGAATAAAGCATTTTTAAATAGATTTTTCTTGATTTATCTTGGCTTTCTTCTGCACTGATCTAGCTGGAGGAAATTCTTATAATGAATGGTTAAGTGCTTCTTAACTAAGAGCTTAATTTTGTAAGTCAGAGAGGAAATTTTTTTGTGCAGGAGAAAAAAACTGACACAGAAATAGTCTTTTGTAGTCTGCCCTAAATGAGTGTTACTTTCAGTGGTGCACTGGACCTGGACAAGGCACAAGGTCTCTGTGTGCCTCCTCAGTACGCCATCCTTAAAGAGCATAGATACACTGAGCATAGAAGCACAGAAACATAGTCTTTTAATGATCTGTTACATAATTTTTCAATTGCCTTACGGGGGAGGACATCACCCCAAGTACTCACATCTCTGCCGACAAATCATGAAGGCATCAATTTAGTAGTCAAAACACACCTTTACTTTGGAAGAACTATCAGTCAAGACCCAAGAAATTGGCAATCTGGAATTCCTAATGGGAATTGTTTTCTGTGGTTTGCCTTTTTAGGTGCTTTAATCTTCTGTGAAGCTAATTGTCTCCATTGGAGAGAACTTGCCTTGAGAACAATACTACTTGTTGGCAGCTGAATGGAGGAAGGAGAGTAAACAACACGCTCCTGAGACTCGGGGCTTGTTGTGGCATAACCCACTGCTGGTGCCCTGCATTGCTCAAGGCGTGACCTGGGAGTTACTGGCAGTGGTTCACAGCATTGTTCCTGCTGCTCTGGTTGTTCTGCAAGGAGAGGAGTTCCTACACCACAACTTTCCCAAGGTCCAGCGATTGGCCCTTCAGGAAATTGCCTCTCCCTTCTTCCTTCCCACATTCCTTCCTGAGTGTTCCCCAGTCCAAGGTGTGGTCAATCCTCAGAAGATCTGCTTTGACTGATGGACAAGAAAACATAACCTTCTAGATAAGAAATATTGGAGTTCTATAGGAAATTTCTTTGCTTCTGGGGGGAAACTTGCTCTCTCTCTTTTTCTCTCTTTCTCTGTCTCACCCTCCAACATTGACACTAAAAACTGTAGTTCCTTATCATTTCTTTAGGATGTGTGGGCCATCAATCTTAAAACAATGAGCTTTGTTTGAGGTTTTTTTTTTTTTAAGGCTAATTCACAAGTAAGTAAATCTCTTTGTCCTAGAGAGTTGGTGGTATCTTTCTCAGGTTTGTTAAACAGTTTTCTTTAGCACTAAGAAAGAACAAAGGCAAATTAATTTTTAAAACTGTATTCTACATGTCGGTGCACATTTATTTACTTAATAGGGTTTTGTTTACTTATTGACAGATACAGCACTCCCAACAGAGTCTTAATACCACAATTCACTTCCAGCCTCAGCAAGTCCAAGATCATGTCTGGTATACTCAGGAAGGTCTCTGGATGCAAACCCAGAAACTTCCCACGACGGACAGCCTGAAAGAGTATTACTTTTTATCACTGTACTGTCATATGGGCCCAGCTTTGTGTCCTTTTAGAAGTTGTTGCTACTTCAGAAATCTGGAATTCAGAAGATGGTGACACTTGTTATTTATTCTGGAGAATTCTCTAACCCTGTAATACCCTATGGTGAATGGTAGAGTGCTGTATGATGTTTTGGCTTAGCTAGGTTGAGAATTGTGTTTCTGACCTCATGTCCAGGACAGAGCTTTCCTGGGACTCTGCTGTTTAATCTTGATTTTCAGTTGTGTGATTGCAAGCAAGTCTCTATTACATCTCAGTTTTCTTGTTTGTAAAATAAAAGACATTCTCTGTGCTTCACTATGCACTCTCTGTGTTGCTCTGTACTGAGAGGCAGGCTACATGAATCCAAGGGAACCCCCCCCACATCCTTTGGTTTTCATTTGGGTTTAGCAATGGCAGGAGGTATAATGAAAGAGGATGGTGGGGTTGCAGGTACTTATTCTGTTGGTGAGGATAGGAGGTTTTACTACAGACCATCTGTGTCCTGCAAGGAGACACACAGATTTCTTTGCTTTATAAAACCCTTAAAGGCTTCTTCAAACCTTCAGAGTTAAGGTCAATATGACTTCAGTTTCCTTACAGTCTACCCATACTTAAAGAAAATATTCTCTTTATTAAACATTCTTCATAGTTCACACTTCGAGTGGGTCATCTATTTTTGTTACTAGGATCCTGAATTTCTTTACTCTTAATGATTGAATTATTTGCCTAGAAGTTCAAAGTGTTAGTTTGGTCCAGAGGAGTTTTGTCAAGAATAAGTGGTCCTGTATTTTGCTGAAACCTGGCTATTCTTGGGTAACTTTTAGACCAGGAAACATCTAAAAGTTCAGGTCTCTTATAGAGCTAAGCTGACAAGGTGAATGTGCAGGGTTAGAAGATATCAGGATGAGGTAGGTTCAGACATATGTAGGTTCTTGATGACTCTGGAGCAGCTCTCAATAGGGTCGATTCACTTCTCTGAGCTGGTTGGCATTTACCTATAAGTGAAGACAGCTAAGTTCACCTGAATTTTCTGTTTCATTGCTTCCTTCCTCGGAGACTTTCCTAAATTTTCCCACCAAATATTTAAATTTCTTTCAGAAATGCAATGTATTTTTTTCTAAAAAAAATTTTTTTTGTACTGTCAAAGTCAGTTTTAGGTCACTTTAGCCACTACTAATAACAGATTAGGGAAATAATATCTATGTCAAATATTCCATTATCTATCCCAATTTTCAAATTAAAAAAAGAAGCACATATATGGAAGAACTGATGACAATCTCTAGAATGAAATATTCTTAGACTACCTGTTGAAGTAGACCTTATTATTCTTTAATCAAATGAAGAAACAGAGTTATTGAGCAGTTCAGTGAATCGCTCTACACTCAGCTAGTAAATTTATAAAACCAAGTGCTCAAATTTAGATTTTGAATTCTATTTTTTACTTCTAAAAAAGTGTGCTTGTTTCTATTATGATGTCCATTAGTTTTAAAAATGATCTCACTAGGATCATTAGAGGCGTAATGGTTACGTAGCCGGACTCCTTCATGGCTGAATGTGGTTTGAGTTCCAGACCCGATGGCTTAAAACTCATGCTGTGTGTGTGTGCATGTGTGTTCAAAATCCCAAGATGAGAATGGAGGAAAAGGGATTATGGTGTGGCCATCCTCCCTAAGGGGTGGTTTTTCACTTTCTGTCTCTCTGGCTAATCCTGTCTTCCACTATCCCAGCAAGAATTCACTTAGCATTTCAAGGATATCTTGCATAAAAGAAAGAAAATAATCACCCAGAAACATTGTATTGGTGTTAAACTCCCATTCTTAAACTCTTTCCTCTGTGTCTGATATTTATAGGGTTTCTTTATGTTATTCTGTTTGTATTGGCATTCTTTCAATGGATTTCAGTCTTTTCTATTCCACCCTGGGCACCCTGTTGGCTGTAGCTTTCACTCTATTTCAGACTTGGGGTATAAAATCTACTCGCACATCAATATGCTAACAATATCTATTGAAAGCACTGGCTTAGCTGATCTCTGCTGTGGTCGAGAAAATGGACGTTGAGATTTAAGTGTGGAATTACACCATGGTTATGAAATGTCTCTTAAAATATACAAGGGAGGGGGGCACATTACTAAAAAACAAAGAAAAACCTCCCAGTTGATTATTGATGGCTTATGTTTCTAGTTATAGTTGGGGACTTTTGAGTTGGGTTGCATTAGAATTCTTATTACTCCTTTTAAGAAAAAGAGATAACTCATCAAAAAATAGAAAGGCTTTCTTGGATATCAAGTAGCTCTTTCCAAATCATACTTGACTCACTCAAGTGTGAAAGTATAAGAAATGCTTAAATTCTGTTTTCCTTAAAGCCCACCTAGGTTTAAGTGAGAAATTAAAAAAAAAATCCTACTAAATGCATTTGACTTGAAACTCAAACATTTGCAAAGGCATTTATGATATTTAAGAACTGAGTTGGTTGTAATTTTACTGTAGACATTTTCTAAATACTTTACTGCTATCACAATTTTATTATTCTAGCATAAAAGCAGTTTTCCTTTCTTTCCTTCTTTCTTTTTTTTTTTTTTTAAAGAGATTAAGTGATGTTACAAAGAAGAAACCTAAAGCGATTAAGAGTAACCAGCTCTGAAAACAACCTTTATTTGTAGGTTACTTTCAGGAAGGCTGGAGCAAAATGAACTTGTATGCATAGGGCCAAGGAGATGTACAATGTGCCATTGGCTGCACAAGAGACAGATTTACCTGTATTTAGTCATTTGTCAGACTTACTTTCAGAAATGCTGCTTTCATTATGTCACACTCCTGCTTAAGCATTTAACCTGGCTCTTCATTGTCCACTTAGTCAAGTCTGAGTCCTCGCTCTGGATATCACAGTTGTCCAGAATAGTATTCAACCGTGTTTCATAAAGGACAGTGTCAGAAAAAAAGCACAGAACTTCTTAAGAGATGAGAAAGGTAATTCTAGGAAAGGTCGGGTTTCTTTACTTAATGAATTCAAGGAATTCACAAAGGTGAAAAAGGTACTTGGAGACACAGTTCCCAGAAGTGCTAGGACCCCATGCAGAATAATGATGCAGGGATTTAGATCCAGCTTCTTCTTCTGTTTCTTTTCTTTTCTTTTCTTTTTTGGTAGAGATTTTTTACCTTAGGGTGCAGAGAGAGAGAGTTAAGAGTGAGAAAGTGACAATGAGAGAGAAAGTGAGAAATCACCCCAAAGATGGCCATGCCACAATCCCTTCACCCCCATTCTTCTCCAGGAATCTTGGTCATGCATGCACAAGTGACTGGTATGAGTGTCAAGTCACTGGGTCTGGGACTTGAATCACTGTCAGCGATGTGGGAGTCCAGTGGTGTAACAGCTATACCATCTGCTGGCCCCTAGGTCCAGCTTCTTAATCTCAACAAAAATCTGGAGAGTTGGCTACAGGTACATGGAAGAAGCCCTGTTATTAATGCTGGAGCACAAAGGCCAGAGGGCAAATGGCAGTGAGGTTTGGCCGTGTAGCTAGAGGGAAGAGTCAGGAGTATTGCATCTAAATACATAAGGGACCAAAATGATATCTGGTGCAAATGGCTTAAAGAGTGGGTGATTATGAATATAATATGAGTTGTCATTCTGTCATCTGCTCAGATCCATGGATTTATGTCTGAGTCTTAGGTTCAGAGGAAGCTGCAAATAAACCTGGAGGAGTTGTTCTCTTGTAGAATAAAAATTAGCACTATTTTGGGACCAATGCATAGAATAACTTAAAATCCAACCTAACTCCATTACCAGAAATATCAAAGCTTTACTGTATTTGGAGGCTTTTAGAGGGACACTGTAACTGTTTTTTTCTTCATATTTATTTGTTTTATAGGACTTTAGGATGTCAGAAATTTTATCTACCTCAGAGATAGGTATAGATTAATTAATGTACTTAAAATAAGTAGTAAGATGCATCATCACTGTATATTCTTCCATGATGATTGTTACATTTTTTTCTTCTAACTTCAAAAATCAAAGGATGTTGGGAACCAGCAGTTAGCATAATGGCTATGTTGCTGGACTCCCACGTAGTCGACCACGGTTCGCGTCCTGGACCCAGTGGCTTAAAATTCACGCCAGGCGTGTGTGCGTGCGTACCCAAGATCCGAGAGGAGAATGGAGGACAAGGGATTGCGGCATGACCATCCCCCCTGGGGGGTGATTTCTCGCTTCCTGTCTCTCTGTCTGTCTGGCGAGTGCACACGCCCTATAGCGAAAACTTCTGCAAAAAAAAAAAAAAAATTAAAGGATGTTTATCTTAGATGATTTTAACATATTATGTAAATCTACTTGTTTAGTTCTTATTTTGTTTAAGTATCATGTTTAAAAGAGACATCTATTGAGTCCTAAAATATTTCATTGTGTTGCTTATTACAAAATGGCTATGTTGCTGGACTCCCACGTAGTCGACCACGGTTCGCGTCCTGGACCCAGTGGCTTAAAATTCACGCCAGGCGTGTGTGCGTGCGTACCCAAGATCCGAGAGGAGAATGGAGGACAAGGGATTGCGGCATGACCATCCCCCCTGGGGGGTGATTTCTCGCTTCCTGTCTCTCTGTCTGTCTGGCGAGTGCACACGCCCTATAGCGAAAACTTCTGCAAAAAAAAAAAAAAAATTAAAGGATGTTTATCTTAGATGATTTTAACATATTATGTAAATCTACTTGTTTAGTTCTTATTTTGTTTAAGTATCATGTTTAAAAGAGACATCTATTGAGTCCTAAAATATTTCATTGTGTTGCTTATTACAAAATTTAATTCATGCTAACAAGCTGACCTCATGTTACCAAATGTAAAAGCCATAGATCTTGTCATCTTGACAATTCTTTTGAGGAAATAGAAGAGACATACTCTCCCTTCCCTTGTGTGTTTGCTATGAATGACAGGAATGATTAGTATATTAGTAATTTTTAATGATACGTATTTTTTATATGATATTATTAGAAAAAGTTTACTCTTTGGGGCCAGTTAAGGGAGCTGGATCCCATGGTAACTGATGTTCAAATGACAATCAGTAGCTTCAAAAACATACCGGGCACATGTACATGTATCAAAATCCCGACAGAATGGAGAAATAGAACAGAAGAGAATATATTATGAACACACCCCCCATGGGAGGATGCTTCTTTTCCCTCCACACTCCCTTCCCTCTGGTGAGTGTACATGCCCTCTGTCAATTATTAAAAGTTTACTTTTTGTATGATTTCCCCCTAAGGAAGGTAAAAAGATAGTTTATTATTATAGAATTGAAGTTTTTTTACCCAACTGACTAGAATAATAAGGTAAGATTGCAATTGTTCATTAAATGGAAGCAAAGGCCTGGAGAAAGTAGGATAGTAAAATTGATGGATGCACTCAGTTGTACTAATTCTAATACCTGCTAGTTTGGGCTAACCTAACTATATCTCAGGTATCCCTAGTGTGTAACCCAAGAACAATAGGATGATGTGTTCTATGGAAATATTTTGCATTTAATAGTCTTAAGAATGGGAGAAAACCTGAAATTCTCTTGGTCCTCTAAATAGTCTGTTAATGATAGCAGGTCTTCCCAGCTTAATCTGAATTTAGTCCAGCCCAAAGGCATGAGGTTCTTTGGGAACTCTATCAACATTTGTATGGCTCAAAGGATCTTTAATTTGAAATTCCTAAGAGAATAAAATCAGGAAAATGAAGTGAAAAGAAAGATATTTTAAATTCTTAGTGAAAGAACTTGGGTAATGGAGTGTTAGACCTAGGAGGATCTTTGAAATATGGTGACCATCTGGTTTCCTAGGACTTAAGGGTTTCTGGATTCAGAGTTTTCAGAGCTAAGACTGCTGTGAAAAACTGCCCATTTATTGTTGAGACCGCCCAGCCTAGATTCTTCACTTCACACATTAAAAACATAAGGCTCAGTTAGGTGACATAGGTGAAATAACTGATGTCTTTGTCTTTGTCCAGCTATAATAAAATACTTTAAAACCCGGTAATTTATAAAGAACTGACATGTATTTTCTTACAGTTCTGCAGGTTGGAAAGACCAAGATTAAGGTGCCAAGAGATGCAATGTTGGCAAGAACTTGTGCCTTCACAGGTGCTGTGTCCTCACATGGTGCAAGTGATGGAAAGGCAATAAGGGCAAATGCTGATTCTTTCCAAGATGGAAAGGCCAGGCAGTTCTCTGAAGCCTCTTTTATAAGGGCATTGATCCCGTCGGTAGAAGGACTCTTCATAGTGTAACCACTTCCTCAAGACTTACCTCTTAATACTCTCATTCTGGTGATTACATTTCAACCTATGAAACCATAGCAGACAGCATAGCAACTGGTTAATGTCAGTTAAGTTTACCTTCGAATCTGGTGTTTGTTCCACTGTACTTAGCTTAGATGCCAGAAGAAGGTCTGAAGGTTTAAACCTGGAGAAAACTGATCAGGATAGGCTTGATAGTAATGAAAATAAGATGACTAGAGTAGCAATATAATAAGCAAGGAATTTCCATAATTCTGAGAAAAATAACAATTTCATGTTGACTCATTCCTCCTTCCCCCATAAATCATTGCATTCTTTTCATATCAGAGTTCTTACAATTTCCCTTAAGATGTATTTTTTTTTTACTTTAAGTATTATTTAGAAGTATGTTATTTAATTTCCGACTTTGGACTTTCCCCATTATCTTTCTGTTATTGATTTCTATTTCTATGCTTTTAAACTTCAGGAGAATTGTTTATGGTCCAGAATATCACAAATCTTAGTGAATGTTCCATGTGCACTGGGACAGGATGTATATTACACTGTTTATAACAGGTCTTCCTATACATGCCAATTAGCTTCTACTGACATCATAGATCAGATTTTTGCATGTGTACTGATTTTTCTGTCCAATTGTTCTATTAATTACTGAGAAGTGGACGTTAAGATCTCTAGTTGTGGGCCAGCACATGGTATGGTGGTTAAGGCACTGGACACTCCCACATGGCTGACAACGGTTCAAGTTCCACACCTGATGGGTTGGTTTCTCACTTTCCTTCTCTCTCTGTACATGTCTCTCTCTGGTCAAAATTAAAAATAAATGAATAAATAGATAAAATGAATAATTCTTTAAAAAAAAAAAACTCCAGTTGTACTTTTCTTTTTCTTTTTTCCATTTTTTTTTGGAGAGGTTTTATTTATTTATTTTTTTTTAGAGGTTTTTGCTATAGGGCGCGTGCGCTCGCCGGACAGACAGAGAGAGACAGAGAGATAGAAAGCGAGAAATCACCCCCCAGTGGGGATGGTCACGCCACAATCCCTTCTCCTCCATTCTCCTCTCGGGATCTTGGGCATGCACATACAAGCGCCCGGTGTGGGTTTAAGCCACCGGGTCCGGGACGCGAACCGTGGTCAACTACATGGGAGTCTGGCGACATAGCCATTACACTAACTGCTGGTCCCTCCAGTTGTACTTTTATGTTTCTCCTTTTGTTTCTGTGAGTAGCATTTTATGTATTTGGAAACTCTGCTATTTGCTGAATATGCATTTAAGATTAAGATATCTTCTTGATAAACCTACTCTTATTATGAAATGTCCCTTTTTATAACTGGAAGTAGTCCTTGTTCTGTACTTTTCCTGATATTATTATAGTCACTTTAGGTTTCTTTATATTGATGTCTTCATGGTAAATTTTTTAAAAATTCTTTTGCTTTTGAACTATTTGTGGGTTGGTATCAAAACTGATTTTATTGCAGATAAACTCTGTTTAGGTCTTGCTTCAGGTCATCTATTTTGAGTGACACCTCCAAACTGACAATTTTTGTTATTTAATTGGAATGTTAGAGCTTCAACAGTAAATGCAATTATTGATATGACTCAGTTTATATCTGCCATCTTACTGTTTGTTTTCTATGTGTCCTATCTATTTCTAATTCCATTTCATTTTTTTACCTATTTTCTTTTGGATTCATTGAACATTTAAAAATTTTTTTTTGAGAGGTTTTTGCTATAGGGCACGTGTGCTCGCCAGAAAGACAGAGAGAGACAGAGAGACAGAAAGCGAGAAATCACCCCCTGAGGGGATGGCCACGCCGCAATCCCCTCTCCTCCATTCTCCTCTTGGGATCTTGGGTACACACACACACACATGCCTGGCATGAGTTTAAGCCACCAGGTCTGGGACTCGAACTGCGGTCGACTACATGGGAGTTCAGCGACATAGCCATTACGCCAACTGCTGATCCCAAGGATTCATTGAACATTTTTTAAAGGATTCATTTTATCCCACTGTTATCTTACTATCTATTTTACTTTTTGTAGTTGCTTTCATGTTTTCAATATATGTATCTTTAACTTGTCACAATCTATCTTTGAATAGTATCATACCACTCACTACAACATTCTTTGATTTTCTGTTCCATTCATGAACTATGTTTATTGTTGCATGTGTTATACTCCATGATTATTATTTTGCCTTAAACATTCATTTTAAAAAAAAATAGTTTAAAGAAGAAATGGATCTTATATTTACATACTTATGTTTTCAGTATTCTTTCATTTCTATAGATCTAAATTTTGTTTTTCTTTTTTAGAGAGATTTTTGCTATAGGGTGTGTGTGCTTGCTGGAGAGAGAGAGAGAGACAGAAAGCAGGAAATCATCCCACAGAGGGGATGACCATGCCACAATCCCTTCTTCTCCATTCTCTTCTTGAGATTTTGGGCACACACACACACACACACACACACACACACACACATACACATACACAGCCTGATGTGAAATTTAAGCCACTGGCCTGAGACTCAAACCATGGTCAACTACGTGAAGAGTCCAACAACATAACCATTATGCCATCTGCTGGTGTTTAGATCTAAGCTTTTATCTGGCATCATTTCCCTTTGCTTGAAGAATTTCCCTTAAGATTCCTTGTAATAAAGGACTGCTGTTGACAATTCTTAGGGTTAGTTTGTCTGAAAAAGTTACTTTGCCTTCATTTTGAAAGATTTCCATTGGATATAAAATTTCAGATTAACAATTTTTTTGTTCTTCTTGCTACTTAAAAATTCTCTTCCAGTTTCTGGAATACAAATACATTGTCCTTTTTGGTTTGTTTTTCAGTTTTACAATAGGACACATGCACTTGCCAGAGAGACATAAAAAGAGAGAAAATGAAAAATCCTTCCCCCAGGTGGATGACCATCCTGCAATCACTTCTCCTTTACTTCCTCTTGGATTTTTTGGCAAGCATGCACATATACTGGTGTGATTTTCAAGCAGCCAAGTTCAGGACTTAAACCATGAGGTTCATAGGCTGGCAGGTGGTATGGAGGTTAAGGCGCCAGAATCCCACATGGCTGACTGTGATTAGAGTCCCTGCATTTTGCGTTCTCACTTTCCCACTCTCTCTGGTCAAATGAAAAATAATAATAATAATAATAATAATAAACAAAATTAAATAAACAATTCACTCAAAACATTTTAAAAAATGAAGTCCAGAGAAATTACATAACTTGTACATACTTGCACTGTTATTAGTGGAGCCAGGGATAGAATCCAACTCTCTTTTAAACTATTGAAGGAGAGTTTATTGATTCTTGCAAGTTGTTTAGCAATTCCAATACGAAGCAATCTTGACATAGTAAATATAGTCTTTTGAAAGTGGAAGTTGTGTGTCAGGAGGTGGGACAGTGATCAATGTTTTGTACTTTGTTTGGAGAGGAACAGTCAACTTCTCCTAACCATAGATATGCCCTTGGGGATTTGTTAGATGACTGTTTTAATAGTTTGTCTGCAGCTTGTCTAGTTTATATATGTCACTTGTGTTTATTTGCCTTCTCTCTTTTTCTTGACTTCAGAGAAAACAACATGAAGATATCCTTAATCAGACATTTTATTTTTTTGAAATCATCTGAGATTTTGGAATTTGATTTGCAGCTTATCATACGGGGAATTATAGAACATAAATATGAATTGGGATTTACATTTATTTAACAAATATTTATCAAGAATTTACCATGTGCCAGGCAGAATTCCAGATATGAGGAATATTGATGTAAGAATAATTCATAAGGCCCTGCAGACATTGGAGTTTGTTTTGTTCTTTTTTTGTTTTTTAATTGGGGAAGAAGAAGAGACAGTATTTCCAAGAAAAATAATATTTCAGAGTAACAAATGCCATAAAAATAAAGAAAGAAGGCTTTTTTTTGAGAGAGAGAAAGAGAGAGAGAGAGATTTTTTGCTGTGTTCACTGGAGAGACAGAAAGTAAGAAATCACCTCCCATGGGGGATGGCCACACCATAATCTTTTCTCCTCTGTTCTCCTCCTGGGATCTTGGGCGTATATACACATGTGCCCAGTGTGAGTTTGAAGCCACTGGGTCCGAACATGGTTGGCCATGTGGGAGTCCACTATGCCATCTGCTGGTCCCAAGGAGGAATTTTTACTAGTAAATTCCTGAGGTGAGGCTATTTTATATTAGGCTATTTATATTATATTAGCTTATTATTTATACTATTTTATATTATATAATTTTATGTTAGATTATATTTAATCAGGGAAGGCTAAGTGTCTATATGCTGTATTTAGTCTGCTTTGTATGAGGTTCATGGGGAACCTGAAGCCCAACATGACTAAATAAATTATCCGTAGAGGCTAAGTTAGGATTGGAGTCTAAATTCTGCAGGTTTTGTTATTTATTTATTTATTTAATTTTAGAGATATTTTTGCTCTATGGCACATGTGCTCTCCGGAGAGACAAAGAGAAAGAAAGTGAGAACTCACCTCCTAGGGTTGATGACCACACTGCAATTCTTTCTCCTCTAGTCTCCTCCAGGGATTTTGGACATATCTGCACATGTGCCTGGTGTGAGTTTTAAGCTACTGGGTCTAGGACTTGAACCACAATGGACTACATGAGAGACCAGCTATGTAATCATTATGCCATCTGCTGGTCCCTCTTTTTTTTACATTTGTTATTTGATTACATGACTTTTCTACTTCAAAACTGTCTTGAATTTTCATCCTTTCAAATGATTTTTCAAATCATTTGCAGAATTTCACCAAAAAAACTACTAGACTTTTATTGGTATTGTATTAAATTTATTGATTAATTTGGGCATAATTGTCTCTTCACCTTACTGAACCTTCCCATCATATGTATATATCTTAGAGTATAAAGACATTCTTGAATATTTCTGTAATGTCTGTTGTCTTCTTGAAACTTTATTCATATACTTTTTACAGCTTATCTTGATGACTGAAATACTACATTTAAAAAATACATTTCAAATCCTTTGCAATGGTATATAAATATGAAGCAATTGATTTTGTATATTCATCTTTATTTATCTAGAAAATTTTCTAAAATTATAGATTCTAATAATGTAAACCGCCTATTCTCAAATCCTTTTTTGAGATTCTTTTGGACACCCATCCAGCACAAGAAACAAGAAGCACTCTTGAATAACTGGAATATTTGAAAGGGTAGTATACAAAATATTAATGAGAACATCAAAGTAAATGAGTTAGAAAAGAAAGTTTATGAACATTATTGAGACAATCACCTAAGAAAGCAAAATTTTTGTAAATTTAGGTATTTCTTTTTTAAAAAGTTTTTTTAAAAATGTATTTCTTTCATGAGTGAGAAACAGAGAGAGAGAGAGAGAGAACCCCTAACAGGTCTTCACACTTCAATCCATCCCTAGCCTTTAATCAGCCCTGGGTAATGGGCAAACATGTGTCCTTTCTCTCAGGAAAGTCTCAAGCCTTAAACCAGGAACCTTCTCATGTGAATTGATATGCAGAGCAATATATTTTATCCTTGAACCTCCATCTGATCCTACTTCAGATATTTATCAAAGTCTTCACAGGGGCATCTATTTTCTTATCCAAATTTGGTAAACTTATATTAATATTTACTCTTCTTTCTTTCTCCCTTCTTATACATAGACTATAACATCTAATGATTTTTCTTATTTTAGGTCATCATTGTAGCAGTTGTAGACTAAGTTAACCTGATTTTAGAATCATTTTAGGTTATCTCTGCAAAGGATTATGAGAATATTTTTTTAGTCCCATACACAAAAAAATGCTCTATACATGATACCTCCCATTATTATATGTGTCCTTAATGTTTTCCAAGTAAATGGAAATATTCTTCCTTCTCTTGTTCTTTTACACCATTTATTTCATTTTTAAGAGAGCGAAAAGGGGAGCTAAAAATTTCCTCTCACTTTGCCCCCTATTTTTCAATGTTGTAAAATGCACCTAGGTTACTTTTGAATAAAAACAAAAATTGATTTTTTTTTAGGTGCTGGATAGTTGGATTTTCTTAATTTTATGTCTAAGCATTTTTAGATAATTATCTCTTTTGTTCTTCCATTGTGTATGTCAACCTTCTGATACGCCTGCAAAAACAAGATATGTTTGAAAGTCTTTCTATTTCCTGCTTCTAAAGTGTAAATGCTTTAATTATTTGAACCTCTCAGGTCTCCTTTCAAAAGGCTGACATAACATTGTATTTCCACTCATGAAAAACTCTCCGGCCCAGAACAAAGTTTGGGATTTAAGGATATGCATTTCAAACAATGTAACAGCAACTTGGTAGGTCCTTAAGAACAAAACTTTTGATAAAGGTTCTGTGTTTCTCCAAGACCTTTACTTTTTTCAAGTGAAGCCCATGATGAGGTGGTATTTTCTTTGAAGCTAATAGCTTTGCTTTAGATTTACAAATGAGTTTGTTCATTTTGCAGGGAAACAAATGTTTCACCTCTCACATTGCTTTCCTAGTGGGAAAAAACACAGGACTTTTCAAAGTAAGGGATCACATGCCTTTCTGGAATCCTTGCAATAATCTGTGAGATGACAGATTTGTTTATCAATGGTCATAGCAAGGTGTAGTGTGTAATCATGCCTGTAATCATATGGACTAATGGTTGAAAGGGCAGCTCTTAAAGGTTATCTAGTCCAACCAGATTTTACAGAGGAGGAGTATGGTGTCCACAAACTCATATGGATAACCTAAGATCACCATGCAGGTTATTGTTGGCTGGATTATTTGTCTTCTTTACCTCTGGTCCAGTGCTCTTTCTATATTATAGTAGAGTCCATATTTTTAAAATTATTTATTTAATTTTATTTATTTATTGTTTTTGTTACAGAACATGTGTTCTCACCAGAAAGAACAGACAGAAAAAGAGAGAGAGAGATAGAGAAAGAGAGAAAGTGAGAAAGCAAGTCCAGGACTTGAACCATGGTCGGCCATGTGGGAATCCAGCTGCCTTAACCATCACACCACCTGCTGGTCCTGTAGAGTCCATATTTTTAAAACATTACTTTGGAGAGTTCCTTTTCTTTGTATGGCTTCTAAGGAAAACTAAAATTATTCAGTTAAGCCCTTACATGAATAAGACAAAGACAGAATATGATACAGATATTCTTCTCTGTCTAAACTCTTACTCTCCAAACACAGCAACTGAATAGATTCAGGTAAAATTTTTGAGATAGGGCTCGTATCCCTTGCTATCCATATTTCTACTGGTGATATTCAAAAGGCAGGAATCAAATACCACAGTATTACTCAGCATTTAAACTTATTTTCCAATTGTCATATAGCAAATAGATTCACCAATGAGAGTTAAATTTGCAACAGTGCAAATGTTACTACATAATATATCCCAATAATCAGAATCTCTGGGTTTCAAGAAATACCAAAGATCATGTAGTTCAGATATATGGTTTTCTGAAGAAGTCATTTAACAACCATTGTGTTTGTTTCAGTTTGTTTTCCCTGTAGTGCAAACTAGGAGCCAACATCTGGAGGGTCTAAGACAGTTGGCCACTGGTGTACAACGAGGCCATTTAACTAGCCCATTTTAATGACTATCCTTGTGACATTGCTTTCACTAGTATTAGCTATAAATCTGATAAGAGTCAAAGGTCACTTTTAATTTTTATTTTCATAAAATAAAATGTCAGAGGGCATATGTGCCCACCAGAGAGAGACAGAGAAAGAAAGAGAAAGCACCTTCCAAAGGGATATGATCACCCTACAATCTGTTTTCCTCCATTTTTCCATCGTATCAGGGTTTGAGCACATGAAGCTAGCTACCAGGGCTGGAAACCATCATAAGCCATGTGGGGTCCTGCTCCTTAGTTCCTATTTTACTAGAATTATTTATTGTGCTCCCTTGACTTCTGCTATACCCACACTCTTGTTTTTTTTCTTAAAACTGTTAATATCTCTGTCCTTTTCCACTACATGAATATTGGTCTTGTTAGCTGCCAGGTTATTCTTATCACACTTCTTCTCTATGTAAAGTACCTATAAAGATTTGAAGTACTAAATTTGTATTTGATCAATTAGGCAATAAACAGATGCTTCTATCTATTCTTAACTTTTTCTTTTTTGCCATACATATACTAATAACTCAAAATCTTTATCTTCTTGGTGGTCTGGACTTACACAAATAGTATTTACCATGATAGACCTCCAGTCATATGAGGGGTCTTCAAAAAGTCTTATAAAAAACCTATTCCTACATTAAAAAATAATTGCACCAAAATAGACTTGTTTATTTCAAAATTTTCCACTAAGTTTTTGAAGTCCTCTCTGGTGTTACCTAGACACCTATAACTCAATATGCAAAATGAACTCATTTTCAGTATTCTCTATCTCAGTCGTTAGACCTACCCAATCCCTCGCATTAAAAATGAATTTCATTTCTGTTTTCTCCTACTCCATTCCCAACTTCAATCCAATCTACTACAAAATTCTGCCAATGTTTTCTTCTAAGAAGTTCTCTCATTCATTTTGCTCTTCATCTGTTTTATCACCAACCTTACCCAGAACTTCATCATTCTTTTTTCTAGCTAATTCAGGGGCTTCCTGACTTGTTTCCTTATTTTTAGATAAGCTCATCAAAGCCCATTTTCTGTACAAATACCATCATATCAATATTTGAAATATAAATCTAATTTGGCTAGTTTTTTGTATTACTATTCTCAATAGCTTTCCATCGTCTAGTTGTTAAAATCTAGTCCAATATATGAATGTCTTCACCTTTGTTTATCTTACAAGGCTCTCTCTCTCCTTCACGTGTTGATGCTGATGCTACTTACTGTGTCAGTTGCACCATATTGCTCATATCATCACCCAGAAGCCATGCCACTCTAAATGGGTCCTAGAAGCCTTTCATGAAGGTACCCATGAAGTCTTCAATAATTTTCTTAGTCGAATTATGTGCTTCCATATGCGGAATTGTAGTTACTACTTCTCTGTAATAATGGCATTGTTTTATAGTTACTTGTTTATATATCTCTCTCATTCATTTTGAGATGGTCTGTCTGGATCTTTGAGTTCTCTCCACAATTCAGAAATTTTTAAGTGTGGGCACTGTGTTCTTTTTATTTCTATTCCTAAGACCTGGACAAATGCTTAAAAGATAGCAGACTTTTCTTTTTTTTAAGAATTATTTATTTAATTTTACTTATTCATTCATTTATTTTCATTTGACCAGAGAAAGACAGACACGCAGAGAGAAGGAAAGTGGAAAGCAAGCCACCCAGTCCAGGACTCGAACTGAAGTGACCAATGTGGGAGTGTCCAGCATCTTAACTACCACACCACCTGCTGGCCAGAGATAGCAGACTCTTAATAAATAGCTGTGAGATAAATACTAAAGAGTGGAGGTCTTTTGTTGGTCTTTATCCTATAAACGTTGAAGACTCTAATCTAGTAGAAATGGAGGTTAGGTGGTTTACCCAGAGAATTTTATTGCTGACTTGATCTGTGACCTCCCAGATTTATGACATTCAAAGGAGATGTAAAGAGGGATAAGGCCTTGGGTACTTTTGTTTGCCCTGGAAAAATCACTGTTTTATCCTTTCAACTGCATAAATATTTCTGAATTGTGTTTACTATTTATAGTCTAAACTTCCAATTGCTTGTCTGGATGTCTGCGGACAGGTTCTTTCTGACTCGTTGGCTTTAAATCTCATCTCTTTCAAACCATTTCCCACACATACGTAACTCCGGTAATCTTTCCTAGGTACTAAAATTCTTCATTGGATTCCAAAATACTTGTACAAATGTTCAAACTTCTTAGTGCAACTTATCATAAATGTATTTTATAATCTGTCCTTTGCTTGTTTCTCCAGTTTCATGTCTCACTATGCTTTCCTGGACCATCTGGGTTCTTACTAGACTGAATGGCTTTTATTTAATTAAATCTGCTTAATTTCACTACTTTTGGGTCTTTGAATTTTCTTCACCCACTGTTCCATTTTGCCGCACTCCAGTCATTGCTTAGGTGTTACTTTCTTCAGAAAGCCTTCCTTGATGTCCAAGTTCAAGTTAGCAAACTTTTATGTCACCCTCTCTACCAATTTCTCTACCCAGGTGCTCATGTAGCAGCCATGTTCTAATCTCTTACACAAGTACCACACCATCATGATTACTTTTCTTATTGTCAATTTAACCCACTAAATCCCGAAAACGCAGAAACCATGTCAATTGTGTTCCATGTTGTGTATCTAGTACATAGTTATACAAATTGGTGCTCAAAAGTATTGAAGGAATGAATGCAAGCATGACTATAAAGTAATGTTGTATTATTCCCTGGACTTTTACCTTGCCATGCTGATAAGGAACTCTGGAATTTAAAAAACCAAGTCTTTATTAGTTGCACATGAGACTGATCCAGATACCCCAGAGTCTCTTGTTGTTTTCCAATGAGGAATGTGGGTTTTATAACTTGTCAGTCTCTTCTAGCCTTGATGGTCTATCTGAATCTCTGAGTTCCTGTAACAATAAAGGCTTTTCTCTAAAAAAATGATTAATAAGGGGAATTTGGTGACTGATGGAGCTAAAGTAGATGACTTGCTGCTGTAAGAAGGGAAGTCCCTTCTCTGTGTCAAAGTGAGTGGATGCCTCTAAGTCACTAGTAATGACCTACTATGCCAGAAATAGTTTTCTGGAATCACTGTGGAATTTGGGTCTGGTTCCATGACAAGAGTGTGGGCTCAGAATGACAAGCTTTTAAGTAGTGTCAAATGTTTTATTTTCTTGTGAGGTGAATGGGTAAAATTTATTAGTGACTCAGCAAGGCTAGCCTATTTTTAGGCCTGAAGGTAAGCATGCAATACTTTAGAGAGTGGGAGACAGGCAGGAAGTGTTACCAGCTCTATTGCATCTTGTTTTATTTATAGATACTGTGTTGATTAATTTTAAATTGTCTGTATTTAATTGGGGGCCTAAAATAGATCAGACCTCTATCTTAATTCACTCATTTGACTCAAAAACGACCAAAATAAGACTCAAAAAAGACCAAAATAAGAATGTATATATGCATCACTGAAAGGTAGATGTGCTGTATTTGGGGCCTTATTTAGTGCATTGGGCATTATTAAAATACGTAGGAAAATATATCTTTCCTTCTATGAAAATTAGTTAAAGGCTCAGGAGTCAGTCCTTTAGAAAATTGTTTTTTGTCCTGATCCCCCCATGGAACAATACCCGTAACTTGTCCAGTTATTTCTCATGTGTAACACCGATCATAAGATCCAGGGAGGGAAATGTATTATTACTCAATCTGGATGAATCACTGTCCACTATGTGTAAATTGAGGTGCTTATTCTTATGACCTCTTATGTTATGAGTTTAGGAGGTCTGTGACAGTGAAAGCTCATCCCTAAATAAATTCTAATGAGGCAAGTTTGGTGACCAATCAAGCCACACACAGACTTTCTTCCTCATTCATACTTAATTTTGGCTCAGTAACATTACTTGTGACAACTATGTATTAACTGCACATTATATTTAGATAACTGGAGCTTGGTCAAAAGAAAACTAACTATAGAGAGACAAGAACTGGATTCTGCATCAAGTTGTGTGACTTTGAGCAAATCACTTAAGATATTTGAGTTTTAGTTTCCTCATCTTTAAAATGGGACTAATTTGAACAAGGCACAGAGGCCAGAAAAATACACTACAATGGGTTCATAAGAACTTTTTGGAAATATTGACAGAATTAGAAAAGTCAAAGAGTTTTTGAAGTGGGTGCCATGGTTAAACACTGTTAAGAAACTATCCCCTAAATTGACATAGATTCACATGTACAAGCTTCCTCATTGCACTTAGGACCTACTTCTCATGTACATTCATATGACTTGGTTGCACTTTTTCAACATTCAGGTGACAATTGATGCATTCGTAATACAGTTTCCTTTTATCAAATACTTCGTGACCTCCATGTGGGAGGAAGAACTAGATTTACTGTGCACACGCTCAAGGCTAGACAAAGCTAGCTGAGTGCTGTGTGGAATACCCTTGTTTAATACACAAACTAGTGTTTAGTTTGAGACATGTTTCCATAGCTCCAGCTGAGAGAATAATAAAAAGAATAGCAGAAAGCTGACATCCTGGTAGGAGGCATGGTTCAGTTTTAAGGAGGTGACACAAATAGAAGGTTAGGAGGGAACTTGAATCTTGTCAGTCTGCTGTGGTTGAAAGGTCACCACTTGTCTCAGTTTTGAGGAAAGGTTATAGGCAGAGCCATGCACCACTGGGTAGATGTTTCACAGCACAAGGGCACCATAATTTCATAAGGGTGTGAGTAGGTGATAGAACCCAGCTCATGAGTTCTACTTGCCAAGCTGCTCTGGCAGAGATGGTGACTGCCCAGAGAAAAAGTAGTTTTATCATGTCTACTAAGTCACTGTTTATTGGTCAAGCCATCTGTCTGTGGAACTTCTTTGTTCTAAGTTCTACAAAGTTACCATGCAGCCTTGAGGCTCTGACTATGGCTTAGAGGAGTCTGAGAAACAGAAACAAATGTCTGCCCATATAGACTGGACCTCTGTGCACAGAGCAGTGTATTCTATGGGGAAATAATAAATTATTTATGGTATTGACATAAAACATTTGATTGCAGAGCTCAACATTTTAATGCTTAGAGCTCAGCATTTTTATTTTAGTATAAAGCTTTGCTGTCCAATGTGATAGCTACTAGACACATACATCCATTTCCATTTAAATGAGTAAGAATGAAATAAAATAAATAATTCAATTCTTCAGTTACACTAGCTACATTTCAAGTGCTTAATAGCTACAGCTACATGTGGCTGGCAGCTACCATATTGGAGAGCGCAGATTTATAGAACATGTCAATCATTGCAGAAAGTTCTGTTGGATAGCATTGGGATAATCAACTTTTTCTAGCCTGTAGATTTTTACTTGATGCACATTAAATTATTCAGGGCACTATAATAGTATTTTCTCTAGTAGATGACTGCGTTCCAGACCTAAATAGTATGTAAATGCATGTAAGAATCTTAATGTGGCTGGACAAATGCTTAAAAGATAGCAGACTTTTCTTTTTTTTAAGAATTATTTATTTAATTTTACTTATTCATTCATTTATTTTCATTTGACCAGAGAAAGACAGACACGCAGAGAGAAGGAAAGTGGAAAGCAAGCCACCCAGTCCAGGACTCGAACTGAAGTGACCAATGTGGGAGTGTCCAGCATCTTAACTACCACACCACCTGCTGGCCAGAGATAGCAGACTCTTAATAAATAGCTGTGAGATAAATACTAAAGAGTGGAGGTCTTTTGTTGGTCTTTATCCTATAAACGTTGAAGACTCTAATCTAGTAGAAATGGAGGTTAGGTGGTTTACCCAGAGAATTTTATTGCTGACTTGATCTGTGACCTCCCAGATTTATGACATTCAAAGGAGATGTAAAGAGGGATAAGGCCTTGGGTACTTTTGTTTGCCCTGGAAAAATCACTGTTTTATCCTTTCAACTGCATAAATATTTCTGAATTGTGTTTACTATTTATAGTCTAAACTTCCAATTGCTTGTCTGGATGTCTGCGGACAGGTTCTTTCTGACTCGTTGGCTTTAAATCTCATCTCTTTCAAACCATTTCCCACACATACGTAACTCCGGTAATCTTTCCTAGGTACTAAAATTCTTCATTGGATTCCAAAATACTTGTACAAATGATCAAACTTCTTAATGCAACTTATCATAAATGTATTTTATAATCTGTCCTTTGCTTGTTTCTCCAGTTTCATGTCTCACTATGCTTTCCTGGACCATCTGGGTTCTTACTAGACTGAATGGCTTTTATTTAATTAAATCTGCTTAATTTCACTACTTTTGGGTCTTTGAATTTTCTTCACCCACTGTTCCATTTTGCCGCACTCCAGTCATTGCTTAGGTGTTACTTTCTTCAGAAAGCCTTCCTTGATGTCCAAGTTCAAGTTAGCAAACTTTTATGTCACCCTCTCTACCAATTTCTCTACCCAGGTGCTCATGTAGCAGCCATGTTCTAATCTCTTACACAAGTACCACACCATCATGATTACTTTTCTTATTGTCAATTTAACCCACTAAATCCCGAAAACGCAGAAACCATGTCAATTGTGTTCCATGTTGTGTATCTAGTACATAGTTATACAAATTGGTGCTCAAAAGTATTGAAGGAATGAATGCAAGCATGACTATAAAGTAATGTTGTATTATTCCCTGGACTTTTACCTTGCCATGCTGATAAGGAACTCTGGAATTTAAAAAACCAAGTCTTTATTAGTTGCACATGAGACTGATCCAGATACCCCAGAGTCTCTTGTTGTTTTCCAATGAGGAATGTGGGTTTTATAACTTGTCAGTCTCTTCTAGCCTTGATGGTCTATCTGAATCTCTGAGTTCCTGTAACAATAAAGGCTTTTCTCTAAAAAAATGATTAATAAGGGGAATTTGGTGACTGATGGAGCTAAAGTAGATGACTTGCTGCTGTAAGAAGGGAAGTCCCTTCTCTGTGTCAAAGTGAGTGGATGCCTCTAAGTCACTAGTAATGACCTACTATGCCAGAAATAGTTTTCTGGAATCACTGTGGAATTTGGGTCTGGTTCCATGACAAGAGTGTGGGCTCAGAATGACAAGCTTTTAAGTAGTGTCAAATGTTTTATTTTCTTGTGAGGTGAATGGGTAAAATTTATTAGTGACTCAGCAAGGCTAGCCTATTTTTAGGCCTGAAGGTAAGCATGCAATACTTTAGAGAGTGGGAGACAGGCAGGAAGTGTTACCAGCTCTATTGCATCTTGTTTTATTTATAGATACTGTGTTGATTAATTTTAAATTGTCTGTATTTAATTGGGGGCCTAAAATAGATCAGACCTCTATCTTAATTCACTCATTTGACTCAAAAACGACCAAAATAAGACTCAAAAAAGACCAAAATAAGAATGTATATATGCATCACTGAAAGGTAGATGTGCTGTATTTGGGGCCTTATTTAGTGCATTGGGCATTATTAAAATACGTAGGAAAATATATCTTTCCTTCTATGAAAATTAGTTAAAGGCTCAGGAGTCAGTCCTTTAGAAAATTGTTTTTTGTCCTGATCCCCCCATGGAACAATACCCGTAACTTGTCCAGTTATTTCTCATGTGTAACACCGATCATAAGATCCAGGGAGGGAAATGTATTATTACTCAATCTGGATGAATCACTGTCCACTATGTGTAAATTGAGGTGCTTATTCTTATGACCTCTTATGTTATGAGTTTAGGAGGTCTGTGACAGTGAAAGCTCATCCCTAAATAAATTCTAATGAGGCAAGTTTGGTGACCAATCAAGCCACACACAGACTTTCTTCCTCATTCATACTTAATTTTGGCTCAGTAACATTACTTGTGACAACTATGTATTAACTGCACATTATATTTAGATAACTGGAGCTTGGTCAAAAGAAAACTAACTATAGAGAGACAAGAACTGGATTCTGCATCAAGTTGTGTGACTTTGAGCAAATCACTTAAGATATTTGAGTTTTAGTTTCCTCATCTTTAAAATGGGACTAATTTGAACAAGGCACAGAGGCCAGAAAAATACACTACAATGGGTTCATAAGATCTTTTTGGAAATATTGACAGAATTAGAAAAGTCAAAGAGTTTTTGAAGTGGGTGCCATGGTTAAACACTGTTAAGAAACTATCCCCTAAATTGACATAGATTCACATGTACAAGCTTCCTCATTGCACTTAGGACCTACTTCTCATGTACATTCATATGACTTGGTTGCACTTTTTCAACATTCAGGTGACAATTGATGCATTCGTAATACAGTTTCCTTTTATCAAATACTTCGTGACCTCCATGTGGGAGGAAGAACTAGATTTACTGTGCACACGCTCAAGGCTAGACAAAGCTAGCTGAGTGCTGTGTGGAATACCCTTGTTTAATACACAAACTAGTGTTTAGTTTGAGACATGTTTCCATAGCTCCAGCTGAGAGAATAATAAAAAGAATAGCAGAAAGCTGACATCCTGGTAGGAGGCATGGTTCAGTTTTAAGGAGGTGACACAAATAGAAGGTTAGGAGGGAACTTGAATCTTGTCAGTCTGCTGTGGTTGAAAGGTCACCACTTGTCTCAGTTTTGAGGAAAGGTTATAGGCAGAGCCATGCACCACTGGGTAGATGTTTCACAGCACAAGGGCACCATAATTTCATAAGGGTGTGAGTAGGTGATAGAACCCAGCTCATGAGTTCTACTTGCCAAGCTGCTCTGGCAGAGATGGTGACTGCCCAGAGAAAAAGTAGTTTTATCATGTCTACTAAGTCACTGTTTATTGGTCAAGCCATCTGTCTGTGGAACTTCTTTGTTCTAAGTTCTACAAAGTTACCATGCAGCCTTGAGGCTCTGACTATGGCTTAGAGGAGTCTGAGAAACAGAAACAAATGTCTGCCCATATAGACTGGACCTCTGTGCACAGAGCAGTGTATTCTATGGGGAAATAATAAATTATTTATGGTATTGACATAAAACATTTGATTGCAGAGCTCAACATTTTAATGCTTAGAGCTCAGCATTTTTATTTTAGTATAAAGCTTTGCTGTCCAATGTGATAGCTACTAGACACATACATCCATTTCCATTTAAATGAGTAAGAATGAAATAAAATAAATAATTCAATTCTTCAGTTACACTAGCTACATTTCAAGTGCTTAATAGCTACAGCTACATGTGGCTGGCAGCTACCATATTGGAGAGCGCAGATTTATAGAACATGTCAATCATTGCAGAAAGTTCTGTTGGATAGCATTGGGATAATCAACTTTTTCTAGCCTGTAGATTTTTACTTGATGCACATTAAATTATTCAGGGCACTATAATAGTATTTTCTCTAGTAGATGACTGCGTTCCAGACCTAAATAGTATGTAAATGCATGTAAGAATCTTAATGTGGTTTTCTAATTTTCTAACTCACATGGATTTTTTTTTTTTAGCCTTATTGTAATTCTATACCCTAGAGGCAACTCGGTCATTTTATGCATTTTTCCTGAAATTCACAAAAATAGATATAGCACACCCGTGTACATAAACAAATACCTTCTTTATCTTTATCACTCAAGAAGCATGCTTCATAAGTTGTTCCATATCTTGATTTTTTTTTTAAAAAAATCACAATGTCTCTTGAATGTCATTTTATATTTGTACTTAACGAACTTTTTCATTCATTGTGAGACTGTGAAATATTCCATTACGGGCTGTTATAATATTTCAAATAACTTATACATATGTCATTTCACATTTGTAGGATTATATTTATAGGATAAATTTCTGAAAGAGAAATTGCTGTGACTAGGTGATATACACTTGCAGCTTATATAGGCAAATTTTCTATAGTAAGAGCCATACTAATATGCCTGTGTATCCACACCATCATCCACAGGTTATTATTATCCTGTATTTTCCCCTTATCTTATAAGTGGAAAATTGTATGTCAGTAAAATTCTAATTTGGATTTAACTATTATGAGTGAGGAAGACAGCTCATCATGCAACATATGAAAATAATAATAATTTTTAAATTATTTTATTAATTTTTTTACGGCTCAAAGGAATACTTCTTTTAAAATAATTATTTAATTGTATTTATTTATTAATTATTTTTAAAATTTGCTACAGGGTATGTGCACTCACCAGAGAGAGAGAGAAAGAGAGAGGGAAAAAAAAGTGAGAGAGCAGGCCACCAGATTTGAGACTTGAACTGCAGTCGGTCATGTTGGAGTCCAGCACCTAAATCACCATTCCACCTGCCAGCCCTAGAATATTTCTTTATATTTAAAGTCCTCTTAACTAAGATATACTTCACACGTACTCTCCTAGATCATTATTCTCTGAATACTATGGTTTGAGTCTCAACCACCAAGTCATGTATTAGGAGTTTACTCCCCAATTGCAACAGTGTTGAGAGGTGGTACCATTAAGAAATGACTGAGTCATAAATTGTGGATAAATTAATGCTATTATTGCAGGAGTGGGTTTGTTATTGCAAACAGCTTCATTGGTGTGAAAGTAGATTTGTCATAAAAGGGAGTTTTTACTCCTCTTGTGTACTCTCTCTCTCTTCCTTTTACACTTCTGCTTTCCACTGTGTGAAGACACAGGGTCATTCCCAGGGGCTGACACCATGCTCTTGGACTTCCCAGCTTTTAGAACTATGAGCAAAATAAACCTCTGCTCTTTATAAATTACCAAGTCTCAGGTATTCTGTTACAATGGCGCAAAATGTACTAAGGCACTTGGACATGAATTGCCATATCAATATTTAACTTCTTTAATTTTAGAGATGTTTTCTTAAATTTTATTCTTATAAATTGTGATCTTCGATTATTCTTGATTTGTCCTTTGGGGACTACAATGGTATATTTATTGATTCTCTTTTATCTACCCTCCCTGTCATTTTCTCTCAAAATTAAAAAAGTCAAAATTTCTTTCTTTTCTTTCTTCACTCAGATGATCTAATTCCATGTTTTATTTATAATACTACCCATTTTCTTTTCATTTGTTTCTTCCAATTCTGTCTTCATTTATGTAGTTTGCTTGTTTCGTTTTTTTCCGAGCTTCTGTATCACATTTTGTCCCTTTGTGTCAGCATTTCATCCTTGAATTTATACTTTTGCTCTGACTCCTTTTTAATAGGATCAATTAATTCATTATTGGGAGTTATTCATCATAAGATATTTTGTTATAATTTCTCTGTGCTCTGTGGTGATTTTTTTCTAGTAATTTACTAGATATTTACTATCATGTTCAATTATGACAAAAATGTTTTCATGTCTTGAAAACTAAGCAAATGTTTAGGGGGGAGAATCTGTTCTTTTTTTTTTTGGAGAGGCTTTTGCTACAGGGAATGTGCGCTCGCTAGAAAGACAGAGAGAGACAGAGATAGAAAGTGAGAAATCACCCCCCCCCGCCCCCAGGGGGAATGGCCATGCTGCAATCCCTTCTCCTCCATTCTCCTCGCGGAATCTTGGGCACGCACGCACATGCGCCTGGTGTGAGTTTAAGACACCGGGTCTGGGTCTCGAACCGCGGTTGACTACTTGGGAATTCAGCAACATAGCCATTACGCTAACTGCTGGTCCCAGTGAATCTGTTCTTTTATGAAAAAAAGTTTCATAAAATGGGTACATTTCTTTCAAAAGAAAGGCTAAAAACATTCAGTTGTTGCAAAAATAAATCCTAAAATATATTGCTGAAAATGTCAGTTGTATACATTACAGAATATCAGGCCAGCCAGTGGTATGGTGGTTAATGCAGTTGGATCTCACATGGCCAACTGTGTGGTCAGAGTCCTTGATAAAGGAGCTCAAAAACATACTGGGCATGTGAGCATGTGTGCTCAAAATCCCAAGGAAAATGGAAGAGAAAGGATTATGCTGTGGCCATCCCCCCTGAGGGTTGGTTTTGCACTTTCTCCCTCATGCTTCCATAAGTGCACACACTCTATAGCAAAACTAAAAATAAATGAGTAAATTGCAGGATATCTACAACATGGTACCATGCTTGCACTCTTAAAATTCTTCAGGTCATCAATGGTAATAGAACATGAATTATGTTAAACATCTTGATCAATCAGCATAGTAATCTTGTTGAGATAAAATCAGGAAAATAAATTTCTTAAAAATACATATACTGGCTTATTTTTACTTTATTATTTATCCGAAAACTGCTGAATTGAACTGCAGAATTGTCCACATAGACCTTAGTCACCCTACCACTTGCTGGCCCCTGAATTCTCCTTTTAAAGGATCTCTCATTACAGTGGGAAGATCACATTTATTAATATTCGAAATCCTTTTAGTGCCTTGCACATAATAAGGACTTAATAAATTATTGTAAGTTAAAGTGAATTGAGCTGAAAGAAAAAATCCACAAGAGGAAGAGAGAATTAGGTCTATAAGGAGAAATAGATCAGTGGGTATCAGGGAGGGAGGAGTGATTGTGACTAGAAGGTTATTTGAACACTATTTGGTCTGTGAAAATTGCCTTAGACACATCTTACATAATTTCCTGAAACATACAGTTAACAGGCTCATATTTCACATCATGATTCAATTCTTCTTAAAACTAGAAAAGATTTAGCAAAAAACATTGTGTCCATCCAGGACGTCGCATTTGTTATAGGTCTCTTTAGGAAAGATTTGGAAGGAATTCTCGTCCTTCCGTGCTTTTGTTCACAACTGAAAATCTAATCCAGGTCTTGCTTCCTGGCTATAGCATCACCTAAATGATTCTTTTAAAACTTTATGTGGCATTACTTTCACAATATGAACTGAGCTTTCTTTTCTACACGTCTACCATTAAATAAAAGAAATGTACTGGGAAAAGCCAGCAGAAACTTAAGAAAACAGAGCAGTTGTCATTTCCATGGATGGGAAGACAAAATACTGACTAGTTAGAGAACAGAGTTTTGGAACATCATGTTATGAGTGATTCTGTTCCTACCAAATATATATGGGAAATATTAGTTTGGGAACTGCTGTGTGAAAAATAAAACTTTGAAACTATCATAGACTGTGTTCTATCATCACTCAGAAAGCGTAAGGAAAATGTGATTGTTCTGTCTCTAAGACAGTCATGTATTATTTCCTTATTATCTTCCTCACTTTATGACTGAGAGTCAAAGATGAACTCAATACTATCTTGAAATATTATAGGTTAAAGCTGGAAAAAATTACTATCAGATATTTAAGAAAGGTATCATTTAAATGTAAACTTTTAGGGAACTAAAAAGTAAAAACCAGACAGTAATTTTTTTGAAAATGTAATATAAGGCTACCTATTCTTCATCTCTTGATAATGTGTATGGTAGTATCTGTTTCTAGACTGGTGTGTAGTGTGTTTAGGCTGCAGACATTCATTTCACAAGCTGTAGTGATATACAGTGGTTGAAGGTATAAAATAAAATAAATGAAAAAATAATGAATTCAACAGAAAATAAAAGACTAGCTGTTGTTATTCAGGAAGAACAGTAGAGCACATGCATGGCTATTTGCTTTAATTTTCATAGATGTATCTATCTGGAAAGTCTATATTATTTGAAAGGTTAATTAAAAATAAGTTTGGTGAAATGAGTTCTTACTGCATTTGCTGCTTTGTACAACATTTAATTCTCTAATATGTGTTTTAAAATATATTTCTAGCCAACCTAAAGCAGAAATGTTGCTGGAGGAATCAACTAGGGCTTGGTAACTGACAAGTAACTATAAGTAGAACCTTAATTGGCCACTGTTTGAAAAGGTCACCAGGGGCTGGGGAGGGGTAGAAGAATCTGGTGTGCATGTGTATGTGTGCGTTTCAGTTGAAAATGTTATTTTCTAATTAGAATTACCACACATAATATATAACAGAGTCTTCATGTTCTCATTTATTCCCTGCCCCCCCCACACACTTTTTTTTTTTTCCTAACTTTCTGCTTCAGAGTTTTAGAAAGAACACTTAAGAGTTGGGCAGTAAACTGAAAAAAATAAAATAAATGAATATAGCTTGGAAGAAGTCTTGCCCAGTCCAAAGAGGCATACAGGGAGTACATGAGCAGGCAGCTTAGACGATGTACAAGAAGCTAATTATTCAGCAGCAGGAGACCCCTGCTTACCAGTTAAGGTTGGCTTTGGTAATTATTCTTACTAAAAGTTATTAAACTAGAAAGGAAAGATACAATCATCACCTTTCAGAACTTCCAGGTTTCACATGCGTTTTTGTTCCAAATATTTTACTTTTTAGAATTATCTACTTCTGTGGGATATGCTGTTTTAAGATGATTCCTTTTGTGATAGTGAGCGAGAGACAGAGGCGCACCCTCAACAGGGTCTAACCTATGATCATCTCCATCTCCAATCCTTCTAGCCAATAAGTCAGGGGAGCAAGCGCCCATAAAGTACAGGTTGACCAGGGAACTGAATTCTCAGTCTCTCAAATGGATATGGCATGTCTTAGGACTAGCAGTTAGCGTAATGGCTATGTCGCTGGACTCCCACGTAGTTGACCGCGGGTCGTGTCCCGGATCTGGGGGCTTAAACTCACGCCAGGTGTGTGTGCATACGTGCCCAAGATCCCGAGAGGAGAATGGAGGAGAAGGATTGTGACGTGGCCATCCCCCCTGGGGGGGGTGATTTCTCACTTTCTGTCTCTCTGTCTCTCCGCCTTTCTGGCAACCGCACGTACCCTATAGCAAAAACCTCTCCAAAAGAAAAAAAATGGATATGGCATGGCTTGAGCAGTGCATTTCCACTGTGCTACCAAGCTGGCTCAGAAAACACTATTTCTAAAGATATATATATATATATAGTATAGGGCATGTGAGCTGGCCAGACAGACAGAGACAGAGAGACAGTGTGAGAAATCACACCCCTGGAGGAATGGTCACACAGCAATACTGTCTCCTCCATTCTCTTCTCAAGATTTTGTGCACACACACACACACCTGGTGTGAGTTTCAAGCTGCCAGGTCTGGGATTGAAACCACGGTCGACCTGTGGTAGTCTACCACCTTAACTACTATGCCACCTGCTGGCCCCTAAAACAATACATTTTAAATAGAAACTTTGGAATTCATAACCACGTATAACCATTTATTCCAAGCCTCGATCTCTATGGAAAGTAAAAGCCCATTTTATAATCAGTTAGTTTACATCGGCTCTACCACATGATTCTTTTCCCTGGATCCCTAGCCACCTTCCCACCAACTACAGTGGTTCCCTCATTCTCTTGCACAATTAGTAGAGAGGCAACCTGAGGTCCTCTCTTTTTGACTTCCAATGGGCTAAGGCTTCACTAAAATGTCTTGCTTTCCACTTCAGCCCGCATCCTGACCCAGTTTTGGCACTTGATGATTACTTCTAGTCTAGAATTGTTAAAGGCCTCTCATCTGAGTTTTCTTCTCACCTCACACCTTTTGGTGACCTGCTTTTGTGTGTTTATTTGGCAAGTTGTCACAATATTTCTTTGCAGATGAAAGCTGCGACAGAACTTACTGAATGCATTCACAAATATATATTGTGTAGCCATTATATGATATGAATTGTTACAGAGACTGAATAGATTGCTGTAAATAAACAATCAAAATCCCTGCCTACATAAAATTTATCTTTTAGTGGGCAGAGCAGACCCTTAATTTTTTGTGACCTAACTCAGTGATGCTATTTAATAGGTACAAAGAGCCTACATCAGAAAAGTGGGGTTATAAAGGGTAAATTTCAAATAGTGGAGGCCATTATTATTCATTTAAGGTTTGCTATCTCTAGTGTTCACTAGCTCACCACCTCCAATCAGGAAATTATCTCCCTCTTATTTTATTCTGAAATATTCTATAATAGAGCTTTTCTGTATCTTGGTTATCTAGAAAACTTAATTTATCAGTTAAGACAGTGTCACAGAAATGATTAGAAGTACTTCAGGAGTCCCCCTGGTCTAGTCTTCTATAAAATCCTTTCTTGGATTCTTCATGAGACTCATTTAGTAGTCAATAAGCCTAAATGATTCAAAAGTGGTATTGCAGATTTGTTCTGATGATTCAAATAAAATTAGAAGGATGAAATACTGAAAGACATAGCAATGGCACTGATAAAGCACATACAAGCTAATTAATAGACAGTTTAGCTGCTAGAACAGTAGATAAAATAGCATTTTAGGGCATTCTGAGGGAAAGTCCAAATTCCTACATAAGCTCATTCAATTTCTTTTTGTAGCCTCAGTTTATTATGTATTTAAAAATAAGCTTTTTATGTCCTTGCAGGAAAAAAACATCCTATTTTTATTCAAACTTCTGAAGTTGATTTGGGCTTGGTTAGACCTGCTAAGCTGGTTCCATTTATAAATTTATGATGAAAGTCCAATATGTTTTCTCCAGCTGTACTTCTCTCTTATTATATATGACTGGAAAGTTTCGTTCATGTCTTTGAAGAATTCATCTCCCATTGATTGGTTCTTACTAAGTGCTGTTGACTGCTCTGAAGTTGACCTCATGGTTAGCAATGCATTCTGAGGTGAATGAGTCATTTCGTGGGCAATAGTCTTGCAACTGTGAAATCTGTGGTAGTTTCACCAGCATCTCGGCTGATTACAAATACCAGAGACACGACGGTGCCGTTTTCAGTCCTTGTACCCAAATAAGGAGAGGCAGGTTAGCTTGAAGTTGGACAGAGAAGCTGAGTATTTTATGTGAAGGAGATGGAAAGGCTCTGTAGGAGCTGGTCCACATGCAAATTTTCAAAAAGGCCAGCACTGCCCCATTCCTTTCTTCAGTGTGCTTCACATTTCTCAAATGCAGATGGGATAAAGTGGAACAAGTCTTACCTACCTCTCCATAACTCACTGTTATCCTCTTAGCCCCTATGATCTAACCTGATGAGCATTTTCCATCTCAGGTCTCTCTCTTTTTAATGCCTTCAGGAATGAGAGACATTTCATCAGTCAGGAAAAGCCCTACTCTAAGGATCACTGCCAGAGACGATGAGCTCTTGAGAGTTGGCATCATCTTAGTTGTTGCATAAGGGTGCATGGCACGTAGTAATAGCTTAAAAAATACGTGCTCGTTTAATGATCGAACAAGACACATTTGTTATGCTTCAGTTTTAAGTGAGTCTAATTGCACAAAGCTTACCAGATCCAAGCTGAAAGGACATAGGTGGCTTGCCATTCAGGCTACTTATCTTGGTTTCAGATTCTATGTGATATGAGGAACAGTCTCTGCTGAAGAAAAGCTTCCTAACCAAATCGGGCTACTGTTGTGATCGAAACCATCCTTCTGTGTCTAGACATTTTATCTGTCCAAGGAGAGTATTTACATTGCATGTCTCAGCTGTAAAGCTTGCTGTCTATCTCCAGATGTTGTAAATGCTTTTAAAAATGTAGCACAGAATGGCCCCAAAGAGTTAGTTTGTATTTGTTTGGAATTTTCAATTTATGTCTTCCAAGATAAATATATTTGCAAATGTTCATTCCCTGAAAATGCTCCCATTTCTGTTTTGAAAGATATCAGATTTATCCTCTAAGAAACAAGAGAGGTTCTTGAAGAATAATTTCAGAAAAAAAAAGATTATAATTGACTTCCAATGCAAAGATGTATGAGACAATCTTCACTGTGAGCCACTGATTGCCTCTTGACAAAATTCAATAGCTATACTGAAAATCAGTCAGCTACATATGGAACACACCTTTCCAAAGCAATTTAGTGCTTTCCCTGAATGGACTTCAGAAGTGATACATTTCTGCTGATTTGTTTTTAAACTTCCTTTTAGTTTTATATCTAACTTTCAGCTCTGACCTCCAAAGCTGACATATCAGTGCTGTTATAAACCCCTCTAACTATGAAGACAATGGGAGAGACCACCTTAGCAATAATCTTTCCATGGTATATTCTGTTGCTGCTCAATTGAAAGGGTTCCTGGAGCCATTCCTGTGACCTACTGCTTAAAGGAACTGGATCCTACATGGTTGACCATGCGGCTCAAATTCAGACTCTGGAAACTTGAAAAATATGTCAGGCATCTTTGCTTACATGCTCCAAATTCCAATATCACTAGAGAAGGGATTGCATGGTGAACACACTCCACTGGGGATGAGTTCTCCTTCTTTCTGTCTCTATCTGGGAAGTGCAGAGCACTCCTCTCACTCCCCCACAAAAAAAGGAAGCCCCTGGAAGTGACTGGCCTTAGCTTCATGGGTCTTAAGGCATCAGAGAAGAATAAAGTATCATAAATCTGTGTATCACTTATTACAATTAAGAACCATTGAGGTCATTTAAAAAACTGTAATCATTTTTCAGTAAGAAAGTTGGTTGAGAGTTCAAGAAGTAGCTCAATCCAACATTTTATTTGGCATTAATTTTCTTTTTCTTTCTTTTTTTTTTTTTCTGGCACAGATAACAATGTCTTTTGGCCAACTCTTAGCAAAAGCAGAAATTCATAGAATTATTTTATTTTCCTGTTCAGAATTCATTTCCTGACACATCTGTCATCTGTGACCAAGATTTGCTCTCTTACACCCTGGATTAAACATCATTCGAAGTCAGATGTTTGATTCTTCTTTTACTAAGAAGATATTATGTGATTTCTTGGCTACCAGAAAAACAGTGGTCAAAGCAGAAAATAGAATTCTTGACTTTTTTTTTAACTCTTGTAAGACAAAATGGTGCTTCTTGAATACAGCTTTTATGTCTGGGTCCAAATATGTGAGTATTAATAGGCTTTCTGATTTATATTTTGAGAGAAGCTAATTCTAAGCTAATATTTTTAAACACAGCAACCAGAGGTGGTTATATTCTAATCATCCTAATATTTCAAAAGTAAAGAACAGGTTCTCTCTTGCTTTCTTTCACTTACATTGTCATCTCAAATGTATTGAGCATTGTCTGTGCTACACACTGGTGTATGAGCCCCTTATGAATTAATAGATTTAATCCTACAATATTGATTTGAATAAGAAATCTATATTTTATCTTTTTACAGGTAAAGAAAACTGAAGCATTTAGAAGTTAACAAACCTGTAATGGGCATACAGTAGCTAGCACAGCCCAGGTAGTCTGACTCCAGAAACTGTATTCTTTCTTTTTCTTTTTTTCTTTTTTTTGGAGAGGTTTCTGCTATAGAGTGCGTGTGCTTGCCAGAAAGACAGAGAGAGACAAAGAGACAGAAAGCGAGAAATCACCCCCTAGGGAAGATGGCCACGCTGCAATCCGTTCTCCTCCATTCTCCTCTCGGGATCTTGGGCACGCATGCACATGCGCCTAGTGTGAGTTTAAGCCACTGAGTCCGGGACTTGAACTGCAGTTGACTACGTGGGAGTCCAGTGACATAGCCATTACACCAACTGCTGGTTCCCAGAAACCATATTCTTAACTAGACATTACAGAGACTCTTGTAGATGCAAAATCCTTGACAATCTAGGTGAATTATAAATGTCATTTCCAGCCTATAGCTTGTGTTTTTATCCTATTGGAATATTTCAATAGTAACCATTTTGATTTTGATGAAGAATACATTAACATTTTTCATTTTATGGATTTTAGTTTTGATATCATATCTGACCCAAATCTTTGATTAACCTAATCAAAGAAACCTCACAGTTTTTCTCCTAGAAGTTGCAGATTCATAAATCTTAAATATAGGTCTGTAATCCATTTTGAGTGGATTGTTTATATGGTGAGAGGTATTCATTAATATTTTTTGCATATAGATATCCCATTGTTTAAATATCATTTATTAAAAAGACTTCATTCTCCATTGAAACTGCCTTTGCAACTCAATCAAAATAATTTTTCCATGGATATGAGTAAGCATGCTTTTATACTCTGTTCTGTTCCATTGGTCCATGTGGTCATTTTGATGCAAAAGATACACTCTTCTTTATTATACATGCATAATACATGGTAGAATCAGGAAATTTTAGTCCTCTGACTTTTTTTTTTAAATTGTCTTGACTATTCTAGAGCTTTTGCATTTCCATATAAATAGTAGAATAAACATCAATTTCTATAGAGGTGTCTGCTAGGATTTAACTGAATATTTACATATTTGATGAGAATTAGCATTTGAATAATACAATATATCTCTTTATTTAGTTAGTCCTTTAAAAATTCTCTCAATCATGTATTGCAGTTTTTCATGTATAGGTCTGGCACAACTTTTGCCCAATTAATCCCTGTTTCATATATTTGATAATATTGTAAATAGTTTTGTTTCCAATTTAAATGTCTTACTGCTCATCATTAGTGTATAGAAATAACTGATTGTTATATTTTTCAACTTTTATTATTTAACCTTCCTAAGAATGTACTCATTAGTTGGAGTAACTTTTTGTAGATTCCATTGAATCCAATGTACAAAGATAATCGTGTCATACACAAATAGTTTTCTTTCTTCTTTTCTAATCTGGATGCTTTTAATTTCTTGTAATTGCCTCATTGCAAGAACTGGAAAATAGAAGATGAATAGAATGTTGAATTTCTATTGCTATTGAGTATAGACATTGTCTTTTTTTGATCTTAGGGAAAAAGAATTCAGGTTTTCTCCACAAAGTAGGTTAGGTGTGGTTTTTGTTTTGTTTGTTTTTTCCATAGATGTATGCCTTTTGTCTGGTTGAGAAAGTTAATCTCAAGAAAATTCTCCATTTCATGTAAATTTTTAAATTTATTGGTATAGGTGCCAGCATAGGATGTAGTAGTTACATCACTGGACTTTCAAATAGCCGACTTTGGTTCAAGTCCCCGACCCAGTGGCTTGAAACTCATGCTAGGTGCCTGTACATGTGTGCCCAAGACCTCAGGAGGAGGATGAAGGAAAAGGGATTATGGTGTAGCCATCCCTCCAGGGGGACAATTTCTCACTTTCTCTCTCATTCTCTCTGGCCTTCTTTCTGGCAAGTGCATGCTCCCTAAATCAAAATCTCTAAAAATAAATAAATAAAAGATTTATTGGCATAAAGTTGTTCACTTCTTCATTTTCTTGTGGTATCTGTAAACCTGCAATGATGTTTGTTACATTTCACATTTAAAAATCTGAGTCTTCTTTTCTAATCATTGGCTGGATGTTTATAAATTCAATTAAAATGTCCAAAGAATCAGCTTTTGATTTTTATCAGATTTCTCTATTTTCTATTACAATGATTTATTCCCTGATCTTCATTATTTTCTTTTCGTTTTTTTTTTTTGAAGAGGTTTTCCACTATAGGGCGCATGCACTTGCCAGACAGACCGAGAGAGACAGAGAGACAGAAAGCGAGAAATCACCCCCCAGGGGGGATGGCCACACCACAATCCCTTCTCCGCCATTCTCCTCTCAGGATCTTGGGCATGCATGCACACGCACCCATCATGAGTTTTAAGCCACCAGGTCTGGGACATGAACCGCCGTTGACAACGTGAGAGTCCAGCGACATAGCCATTACGCTAACTGCTGGTCCTTTCATTATTTTCTTTTTATACTCTGGGTTTAATTTCCTTTTGTTTTTCTTCTTACTTAAGGTGGAATCTGAGGTGGAATCTGATCTGAGACTTTTCTTTCTAGATGTTTAATACTTTCCATTTTCTCTACATACTGCCTTAGTAGCTTCCCAGAAATTTTGATATATTATACATACATTTTTATTTAGTTAAACATATTCTGTATTTTTCATTTTGATTTCTCCTTTTCTCATGGATTATTTAGAAGTGTGCTATTAATTTTTCATGTATTTGGAGACTTTATGGAAATATTTCTGTTAGTGATTTCTAATTTAATTCCACTGTAGTCAGAAAGCATATTTTGTTTTACTAAAAGCTTTTATTTATTGAGACATTTTATGACCCAGAATATGTTCATGCTTGTAAATGATTCATGTGTACTTGAAAATAATAAGTGTTCTACAGTTTTGAAATGTAGTATTCCACACATGTGAATTAGGTCAAGTTGGTTGTTGATGCTGCTCAAGTTTTCTATTGCCTTACTTTTTGTATACTTGTTCTATCAAGTATTGAGAGAAGGGTATTGAAATCTCCAACAATTACAAGTTTATCTACTTCTCTTTCTTTATGTACTTTGAAGCTATGTTATTAGGTGCATAAATGATTAGAATTCTTACATCTTTTTGAATTAACCTCTATGTCATTGTGACATAACCATTATTTCTAGTAATATTTTTTGCTCTTTTATGTACTCTGCTGATTGACACTGTAGCTTTTCAAAAAACTGGTGTCAATATGGCATATATTTTTCCATTTCTTTTATAATGAATATCCTTATGGTTTTTAAATTTATTTATTTCTTTTATGATAGAGAGACAGAGAAAGGGAAAGGTGTCCCCATCAGGATCCCTTGCCACAACCTACCTCCAGTCCCAAATGGCCCAGATCACAGTCATGCTCATGCCTGTTCAACATGCCCAGGGAATTTCCAGTATCTGAATCCAGGACTTTTTCCATGAGGGACCAGCTGCATCATCACTGTGCCACTGCCTGGCCCTTCTTGGTGCTTTTTTACAAAAAGTTGGTTTCTTGGGACTGGATGGTGACACAGTGGTAAAACATTATCACTCTACAAGGCTGACCCATATGGGCAGTCCTGGGTTTCCATCTAGTGATACCTCTCAGTTTGTCAGGTGCCCATGATCCAGGGCTGAAACTGAAGGTGGATCACAACATCGCCACCTCTTTGGAGTGCTCTCTTTCTCTCTGTCTCCCCTCTCTCTCTCACTCTGTCTCACATTCATGGAAGAAATAAATAAACTAGAAGGAAAAAAAAGAAATTGGTTACTATTTTGAAAAAATTGCCAGAGTTCCTGCACTCATCAGAGACAGAAAGATAGAGAAAGAGGAGAGAGACAGCGCCCCCAGTGGGGTTTCATTGTGTTTCAATAAAGGTTGATTTCTTCTAGGCAGTATAGAGTTGCTACTGACTTCTTATGTAGTTCGATGGTCATTGACTTTTAATTGGAGTATATACAGTCAATGTGAGTATTTCTATGATGAAAGTATGCCATATTTTTATTTATATCCTACTTGCCCCATCTATTTTTCTTTTTCCAGTTTTTAGTGCCTTCTTCTGGATTAGCAGAGTATTTTTTTTTAATGATTTCATTTCCTATTTTGTGACTTATTAGCAAGAACACTGGTTTAATTTTAGTATGTTAGTGGTTGTATTAGTAGTATTTTAACATTAATATTATTTTTAGTGTTTTAGAAGTTTCCTCAAGGTTTATAATATCTGTCAGTTTTAATAGTTTTTGTATCTAAGGTAAGATTATTGCAGGATTTCTTTATTTTTATTTTCCTGTGTCTATAGTTTATTTGTCTATAATAGTGTTGTACCTTTTTTAGTTGAAAGGATATTCTAAAACATGCTTATGTTACTTTTGCAACTGGCAATTAACTATAAGAAAAAACAAAAAAGCAAAGAAAGAAAATAAAGATCCTCATCAGTTGAACTATGGAGGATAAAACTAATGTTGCAGTCAGGCCTCTGCAAAGAGCCCTCAAATATTAGTCACACATAGCCCTACGACCATCAACTTGTGTACTAGCCAATAACTTGTCATCTATCTATGCATGTAAGTTTAAACCAGCATTTAAAAATGCCTGCTCTGGGGTCATCGATCCTGACTTTTCACCCCTCCTAATCCCTGTGGCCTCCAGTTTTCTCTTACTTTTTATCTTTTTCATCTCTTGCTCTTCCTCTCTTTACTTTTACTTTTCTTACAGCTATCAGCTAGCAGATTCTTTTTATGGACCTATAAAAGTCAATCTTTCAAAGGGAGGATTTGATTGCAAAGCTTCATTAACCATCATCCTACATAGAGGGTCCTGGTAGGCCTGTATCTCAGGTTCAGTCACTTCATTGTCTAGGGCCTTTGACCATAGGCCATTCCTGTTCTATTCAACCATGGCCAACAGGTACAAATGCAATAAATAGCAACTATGTTGAGAAAGTGCCTTTTATGATATGGTAGACACTGAGAGGCTCCTCTGAAAGGGTCAGTGTTGTGATAAAAGAAAGAAAGAAAAAGATAAAGAAAGAGGAAGGAAGGAGCAATTTATATACTTTCAGAGAGTTCTAGTGATAAAAAGTTTTTTTTAAAGTTATATTGAGATGAAATCTGCTACTGTAAAACTTTTGTCTTAATTAGGTTCTTTTCTCTCAAACCCCAGTCTAACTTTGTTCTCTTGAAATATTTGAGAACAGACCCAGTCATGGTGGTACATGCTGTACTCTACAGGCTGGAACCACATGGGATTCACAGGTTTGACTCTCAGTAGAACCTAAAAGCCAGGTACTTAATATGTGCCTTAAATCCCATGGACTTGGGAGACTGAGTCAGGAAGATTAAAAGCTCAAGTCTGGCCTGAGAAACACAGTGAGATTCTCTCTTAAAAAAAACAGGTATTTTGGTTTGTACCTGTGGTCATAATTGGAAGGCTTAGGCAGAAGGATCATGACACAAGAACAGACATTTATTTCTATCTCTTTCAATCATTCCTTATATTATAGGGCTTTCAACCTCTCATTAACTTGGTAAGTCTTCTGTGAGGATGGAGTGGGGTCCACTTCCTTCATATGCTCCTAAAATGTGGCTCCCACAAATAAACACTGGTGCCAAATGTGATCTACTTCTCTATAATTGCAGATGACCTAAACCTTTCTAGCCGCCAAGTCAGAATCCTGGTTTCCATTGAAATGTTCTTTAGCCAGGTCTCTTGTCAAATGCTCATACAATGGATTTATTGTAAAACAGATGTAAGAAATTTACATTTGCATTTATTCAATTTTACCAACTGTATCATCATAACAGTTGTTAGTGTGCTTTCCTTACAGACACTTTCACAGACATTATCTCATTTAATCCACCCAACATGTTGATTTTGGCCCATAGCTTTTGCTTGGCTCAGTTGTCAGTCCTTCCTGTACTCACCATCAATACTGGAGTTCTCAATGTCACTTTAGAACAGAAGGAAGGTGGACTGAACTTCCCCTTATAGCAGTAGAGTACAGACTGTGTGCCGAGCAATGCCTTAGACAAGGCGAGGTGCTCGGTGTTGTGAAATAGGGTCACTGCATGGGCTGACTGTGGTTGAGTTTAGAAAATGCAGAATAGGAGCCAATGGGAGATGTTTCAGTGTGTTGCTTAGCACCATATATGTCAACAGAACAAAATTTTCCCCAGAATGTACATAAACATTCTTTTCTGTCTCTGGACATACAATAGTTGTCACATTCAGGGATGGAACTTCACTCAGAGGTTTGTAAAGTTATAGATCAGATACGATACTTGTGTTTGACTAAATTCTTAAATGTCTTGTACCTTTGCATTAGTCTTTTCAAGTTATGTCCTCATAGATTGATTATTTCTCACTATGAAAATATGAAAGCTTTGTGGTTCAAGGTGGTGCTGTCTGATCCCAGGGCCGTTGCTTGGTCTGCATGACTAGCCTGAGAGTCACTGTGTTAGCAGTATTGTTCATCTCATTATTAGCATCTCCGCCTCATTCCATTGCTTCTGCTCTCTATATAAGGAGAGTACCCTGTCTTCTTTGTTTCCCTTCCATATCTTCACTGTCTTAGGTCATAGATGAAATGCAGAATATTTTTCCCTTTACAATAGTCTGAATATTGTTTGCTCTAGGGTATAGACATGGATCTATTATTTTATTAAAATAAGTTACCAAGTGTTCAGTTTTGTTTTTTTTTTTTTTTTTTTTTTCAAACTGGGCCTTTTTTTTTTTTTTTTTTTTTTTTTTTTTTTT
>NW_006159731.1:172833-175011 GCF_000334495.1 Tupaia belangeri chinensis | reverse complement strand
GGGGCCCCCCCCCCCCCGGGGCCCCCCCCCCCCCCCCCAGTGGGGGAGGCGCCGGCCAGGCCGTTCCCGGCGCGTGGTTGTGCTGGGGACAAGTGTTCAGATTTTAACAGTACATTCTTGTGTTGACTGTAATGATAGCTAAAAAAAATCCTCTAGGTTAAATCTGGTAAGTTGGGGCCAGCAGGTGGAATGGTGGTTAAAGATGCTGGACTCCCACATGGCCAACCACGGTTCAAGTCCAGAACCTGGTGGCTTGCTTTCTCACTTTCCCTCTCTCTCACTCTCTCTATCTATCTGATCAAACTGAAAAATAACAATAATAATAAATAAAGTTAAATAAAAATAATTCTTTTTAAAAATTAAATAAATAAATCTGATAAGTTGTATGGTATCTATGATATACTTTCTGCTTATATGAGCAGCATAATCTATTGTCAAATATAAACAAAGATTAGCTAGTTTTCAAAAATATTTCATAAGTCATTTTTAGAATTTGTTCTATAAATTTTCAAAGCATATCATATATTCTCATGGAAACAATTTAGAAACCCTTGTAACTTCTAATAATTTAAGTGAGATTATGCATTGGCTAAGACAGCCTCACAGGGTATATGTGTTTGTGTTTGTCTTTGAGTGCAGGTGTGTCCCTGAATGGGATGTGTGTGTCTGTGACAGGATAGAGCATGGGAAAGTCATACTCCTATAACTCTCTCCATCCATGTGGTGTCTACACTGTTATCAGTTCAACACTAGTAAATGTAGACAGGGACAAAAGTGACATGGAAAATTTCTTTTTAGTAGTAACAAAAAACTTGGATAAAAATTAAAGCATAACTACAAAAGCCCTTTGTTAGCAATCTCTCATTCCCACAGTTGCTATTTGGATGTGGCTTGCTAACAGTTGAAGCAGATTTCAAAAGCGCATAATAAAGTGTAGTTTTTAAAAGTTGAAAAGCAGTTGCTGGTGAGTCTACTGAAATGGTTCATTTTATAACCGTTTCTACTCTCAGGAACTGGTGGTGCATGTCTTTAATCCAACCACTACACGTTATCTTGCTCCATCAGCAACATTCCTTTTTACTTGCATGGACTCCTACTCGCATGCCAGCCAATAAGCACAATTTATCACCTTTATGGCACAAAATTTCTTCTGATAGTAGGTATTTTTACTACTGTTGATAGATATTGAAAGGAAATCTCATACAGTTCAGAAATTTGTTGTGGACCATACAGCTAGGAAGTGGTAGAACCAAGATCCTGAACCAGTTGCCTACATGATCCATACTTTCTCACTCACATTGTGCTTTCCATTCTCTTTTGGGTATTTTTCTTCGTATTTTATTTACTTTGTGTTTAACACAAAGTTATGATGGCCTGATCTATGTGCTGCTTTCTGAAAATATAATGTAGCATTTAATGGTCAATATCTCTAATGAGATGGAAGGGTTATTAGCAAAGATTGTATTCCAACTCTTTTCCCTGAGTCCAGAGAAGAATGAATGAATCCTGATTCTGTTTCAGAGGAAGCACTCAGATAACCACTTAGCCATCTTATCTGTCATCATCTCCACAAAAATGCAAATCCATTTCCATATTGGGTTCCTTGGTCCTGTGTCAGTCAGAACTCTGAATATAACCTACCTTCAGATTCTCCATTTTAAGATTCACATTTTTGCATTATCTAAATAGCATTAGGAGAAGAATTGCTAGGCCATTCCCAGAGTTCTATTTGAGGAGAGATAAGAAATGGTGGCACCATATGGGTCACCATAGGTATTTCCAGTCTAGGCCCTTTAGGATCCAGCATCACATAACTTGGTGGTGTTATTCATAAATGAAATGACTGTTGCATTTGAATTTATGTTGAAGCCATTGTATTGTAACACTGATGAACATTGAACAAGATTAGTATCCTGGGCAGCATTTCTGTGCTTTGATAATGAGTATAACTGAGTTGCTTATTGCCATTTTTCTCCTCCCAGGGAAGGAGTTAGGGTGGCTAAATGTCAACTTGCAGCTTTTTTATTATCTAAGATAGCAAGTTTACAACTTGACTAAATCTTAAAATACTTAAGAACTATCATTACATTAATAAGTTTACTGGCTTTTTTTTTTTTTTTTTTTTTTTGGGGGGTTTTTGCTATAGGGCGCGGGCACTCCCCAGAAAGACAGAGACAA
>NW_006159731.1:151939-169539 GCF_000334495.1 Tupaia belangeri chinensis | reverse complement strand
GGGGCCCCCCCCCCCCCGGGGCCCCCCCCCCCCCCCCCAGTGGGGGAGGCGCCGGCCAGGCCGTTCCCGGCGCGTGGTTGTGCTGGGGACAAGTGTTCAGATTTTAACAGTACATTCTTGTGTTGACTGTAATGATAGCTAAAAAAAATCCTCTAGGTTAAATCTGGTAAGTTGGGGCCAGCAGGTGGAATGGTGGTTAAAGATGCTGGACTCCCACATGGCCAACCACGGTTCAAGTCCAGAACCTGGTGGCTTGCTTTCTCACTTTCCCTCTCTCTCACTCTCTCTATCTATCTGATCAAACTGAAAAATAACAATAATAATAAATAAAGTTAAATAAAAATAATTCTTTTTAAAAATTAAATAAATAAATCTGATAAGTTGTATGGTATCTATGATATACTTTCTGCTTATATGAGCAGCATAATCTATTGTCAAATATAAACAAAGATTAGCTAGTTTTCAAAAATATTTCATAAGTCATTTTTAGAATTTGTTCTATAAATTTTCAAAGCATATCATATATTCTCATGGAAACAATTTAGAAACCCTTGTAACTTCTAATAATTTAAGTGAGATTATGCATTGGCTAAGACAGCCTCACAGGGTATATGTGTTTGTGTTTGTCTTTGAGTGCAGGTGTGTCCCTGAATGGGATGTGTGTGTCTGTGACAGGATAGAGCATGGGAAAGTCATACTCCTATAACTCTCTCCATCCATGTGGTGTCTACACTGTTATCAGTTCAACACTAGTAAATGTAGACAGGGACAAAAGTGACATGGAAAATTTCTTTTTAGTAGTAACAAAAAACTTGGATAAAAATTAAAGCATAACTACAAAAGCCCTTTGTTAGCAATCTCTCATTCCCACAGTTGCTATTTGGATGTGGCTTGCTAACAGTTGAAGCAGATTTCAAAAGCGCATAATAAAGTGTAGTTTTTAAAAGTTGAAAAGCAGTTGCTGGTGAGTCTACTGAAATGGTTCATTTTATAACCGTTTCTACTCTCAGGAACTGGTGGTGCATGTCTTTAATCCAACCACTACACGTTATCTTGCTCCATCAGCAACATTCCTTTTTACTTGCATGGACTCCTACTCGCATGCCAGCCAATAAGCACAATTTATCACCTTTATGGCACAAAATTTCTTCTGATAGTAGGTATTTTTACTACTGTTGATAGATATTGAAAGGAAATCTCATACAGTTCAGAAATTTGTTGTGGACCATACAGCTAGGAAGTGGTAGAACCAAGATCCTGAACCAGTTGCCTACATGATCCATACTTTCTCACTCACATTGTGCTTTCCATTCTCTTTTGGGTATTTTTCTTCGTATTTTATTTACTTTGTGTTTAACACAAAGTTATGATGGCCTGATCTATGTGCTGCTTTCTGAAAATATAATGTAGCATTTAATGGTCAATATCTCTAATGAGATGGAAGGGTTATTAGCAAAGATTGTATTCCAACTCTTTTCCCTGAGTCCAGAGAAGAATGAATGAATCCTGATTCTGTTTCAGAGGAAGCACTCAGATAACCACTTAGCCATCTTATCTGTCATCATCTCCACAAAAATGCAAATCCATTTCCATATTGGGTTCCTTGGTCCTGTGTCAGTCAGAACTCTGAATATAACCTACCTTCAGATTCTCCATTTTAAGATTCACATTTTTGCATTATCTAAATAGCATTAGGAGAAGAATTGCTAGGCCATTCCCAGAGTTCTATTTGAGGAGAGATAAGAAATGGTGGCACCATATGGGTCACCATAGGTATTTCCAGTCTAGGCCCTTTAGGATCCAGCATCACATAACTTGGTGGTGTTATTCATAAATGAAATGACTGTTGCATTTGAATTTATGTTGAAGCCATTGTATTGTAACACTGATGAACATTGAACAAGATTAGTATCCTGGGCAGCATTTCTGTGCTTTGATAATGAGTATAACTGAGTTGCTTATTGCCATTTTTCTCCTCCCAGGGAAGGAGTTAGGGTGGCTAAATGTCAACTTGCAGCTTTTTTATTATCTAAGATAGCAAGTTTACAACTTGACTAAATCTTAAAATACTTAAGAACTATCATTACATTAATAAGTTTACTGGCTTTTTTTTTTTTTTTTTTTTTGAGAGGTTTTTGCTATAGGGCGCGTGCACTCGCCAGACAGACAGAGAAAGACAGAGAGACAGAAAGTGAGAAATCACTCCCCAGGGGCGGTGGCCACGCCTCAATCCCTTCTCCTCCATTCTCCTTTCGGGATCTTGGGCACGCATGCACATGCACCCAGCGTGTGTTTTAGGCCACCAGGTCCGGGACGCAAACTGCGGTTGACGGAGTCCAGCAACATAGCCATTATGCTAACTGCTGATCCCTACAGGCTTTTCTTTATCCACCAATAGCTTCCTATTTTCATCCAAAAATAAAAATAAGTAGACCAATATTTAACATTGTAAAAGCATCTTTCTTTGGAAAGTCTTATGAAATGGTATTACCTTTTTGTCCACTAAATATTTTATCTCATTAGAAGATCTAATTATAAATTTTTCTTCTCATTTTACTTTGATTCAGAATTCTTTTAATAAATATTTGTTGGACTTTCTGCAAGGAACTGCTGGTTAATAAGAATTATCCACTGAGAGCAACCACCATCCCACTCCGGTCTTCACCCAGACACTTTATAGATGGAAGTCAGATTTAAAACATATCTCATTTCAGATTTGTCACTTTCCCCTTTTATCCCCCCCTTTACTTTGATTTATTAATAGCTTGAAAAATTTCTTTTTCACTTGATTTAATAAAAACTTTCAGATAAAATACCATGTTTATAAACAAAAGGAGTTAGGTATAAGAAACTTACTTTGTCCATCTACAAACATTTGTAATATCACTAAATTTATTGAAAATCTGTATAAATCAGATAAGCCATATTAGTTTTAAGAAGATAGAGGTGAAAACTGGACAAAGCTATGGGATTTCTGTTAAGACCTGGATACTATTTAAAGACACAATAACAAAAGCAAGTCCTAGAGTGTTCCTCAAATGAGGGAGCTATGGTTTGAATGTGTGTGTCAAATTAGAAACATAATTTACAATCCAACAGTGTTAGGACATAAAGACTAACAAAGGTAATGAGGTCATCAACTCTCTGCTGTCACAACTGAATTAATGTCAGTATTGAGGGTGTGGGTTTGTTATAAAGGGAGTTTAGGCCCCTCTCTCTCTTGCTTTTATATCTGTTTTCTTGCCCTCCTACCTCTGCTACAGGAAGATACAGCGGGAATTCTCTCACCAGGTCCAGGTCCTTGGCCTTGGACTTACTAGCCTCTGGAATTGTAAGACATATATTTTTTTTCTTTATAAATTACCCATAATGTGGTACTCTCTTTCAGCAACATGGAATGAACTAAAACAGAGGCCAGTTGAAAGAAATCATGACTCGTCATTGAATACTTATACTAGGATAAAATAATTGGACTGATCCTATTAGTAATAGTAGATACTTAAAATTTACTTCCCCACTAAAGAACCAATCACAGAATAACATGCTATTGTACACAGGAGAAGTATAGCAAGTATCTACTGAACATAACTAAAACCAGCAGCTGTGAAGCATATTTTAAAAATAAATAAAAACAGACTGCACCACATTAGAAATATTTAATCTATTTGTCTATGTTTTTTAAGAAAAATTGATCATTAACAAGTTCAACATTTAATACTGATTTACCCAACTGTATAAATTCTTAGATGTTACTTTAGGAGAAACTATTCAGTTCAATGCCACCCCCAAAATAATCAAAGATATGTTTCTAATGAGCACAAGGGCCTATGAAAGCAAACCCCCAAGCCAGACTAGTAGAATCCCAATGCTATATGTGCTTTCCATAAATGCTTCTCTATCTCCACACAGACTTTGGCAACAGTCTCTTGCTCACCATCATTAAAAACATTTGGCTAAGAGATTCCACTGAATCAGTCACAGAGATGCATTACCTCTTCCAAGAAGTTAGCAGAGGCGGGGATAGAAATAATGAAGGAACTTTGCTTAAAATCCAATGTTAAAAGCTTCTTAGTTTCTGGACCATTTTTTTCTTTTTTCCTAAAGTATCCATATAATCCCATCTCAAAGGTATTCAAGTATTCTTTTTGTTACTCTGACATTGTCATTTTATAGCTTGTAAGAGTACAATTAAAAGTCCAGACATCCAAAGACATTTTTATACTGCCATTTCTAATACATTGCAGTAGAATTTATCCTATAATATTGAAGTCTATTATAAAAGCTCAGTAAACAAGTTTTAAGAAAATTTGGGGCACTATCTCTTCCTAATACGTGTTTAAAATTGATTCCACTTAAACTCTTAGTATTCAATCACATGTTAAACATAGTTTCTTTGTGATAAAATTTGGATGTAAGAACCTCAGAGGAAAAATGAATTCCGTATTTCACATATTTAATAAACAAACACACATCTCTGTTGTAGTTGGGTAATTGTCTCCTTAATACTCTTTTCAGTACACAAATAACAAAGAGTAGGAATAGAAACAATTAACTACTTATCCAGAAATCTCTTATTGAATACTGATTTTCTGCCGGATCTTTGCTAGGTTTTGGAAATATAGATTGCATTCTTCCCTTGAAGCACTCATGCTGTAAATAACTCATCCATTGCTTTTTTCATTTATAGGACAAGTCTTCATTAAGTACCCCTAAAAGTAAATAACTCATCCATTGCTTTTTTCATTTATAGGACAAGTCTTCATTGAGTACCCCTAAAAGTAAGGCACTCTGCTCAGAGCTAAGGATGTTAATGAACCAATAAACTTGGCTCCTTCCTTTAGTAAGTATGCAGTCCAGTGAGGAACACAGATACTCATCAAATTATTAAGTAAGTGCCTGTAGACTCGTCACATAAAATGTAAAAGTGTAACAAAGAGAAGTGTATGGTTCCATAAAAGTACAAAATTAGTGAATAAGATGTGGTCAAACAAATTAGTGAGGTGTTAATCATGTTTAAATCTTCTCTCTTGGATAGAAGGTAGCAGGTTTGGAATGCCTAGATAAAGAGGAGAAAACAGCATTTTCTAGTGGAAGAACTGGTATTGGAGGAATTTGTGTCACATGTTGAAGTCCTAAACTTCAGAACCTCAGAATACAATTTTATTTGGAAATACTATCATTACAGATATAATTAGTTAAATTAAGTAATATGAATAGCCAAAAGGCATATGAAAAAATGCTCAGCATTCCTCACTGTAAGGGAAATGCAGATCAAAACCATAATGAGATACCACTGAACCCCAGTCAAAAAGACTAAGATAAAAAAAAAAAAAGATAAGTTCTGGTGAAAGTGTGGTGAAAGGAGAACTCTTCTACACTGCTGGTGGGAATGTAAATTGGTCTAGCCAACTGTGGAGAACAATTTGGAGATTCCTCAAAGTGGTACAAATAGAACTACCATATGGTCCTGCAATCTCAGTCCTGGTATCTACCCAAAGGACATAACAATTCTTAATTGGAAAATTGCTTGCACATCGATGTTTATTGCAATGTTGTTCACAATTGCTAAGACATGGAACCAACCCAAATGCCCATGAACAGATGAATGGATTGAAGAAGTATGGCACATATACTCTATGGAATACTACTCAGTTGTAAAAAATAAATAAATAAATAAATAAATAAATAAATAAAAACAAGACCCTGGCTTTTGACAGAATATGGATGAATATGGAAGATTTATTGCTGAGTGAAGCAAGCCAGGCTACAAAGGAGAGACATTGTATGTCTCCATTTAATATATACCCAGTGTCTGAACTCTATGGCCAAAACTCTATGACCTGAGAGGACCAGAGAGAGAGACAGAGAGAGAGAGAGAGAGAGAGAGAGAGAGAGAGAAATCAAGCTGCCAGGTCCAGAACCTAAACTGCAGTTGGCCATGGGGAGCCAGCACCCTTAACCACCACACCACCTGCCAGCCCCTCTTTTTTTTTTTTTAAGAGATATTTTTGCTATAAAGCACATGTGGTCACTAGAGAGACAGAGAGACAGAAAGAGAGAAATCACCTCCCAGGGGGTATGACCATGCTGCAAACTTTTCTCCTCCATTCTCCTCTCAGGATCTTGGGCACACATGTACACACCCAATGTGAGTTTTAATCTACCAGGTCCAGGACTTGAACTACAGTAAACTACATGGAAGTTCAGCAACATAATCATTAGGCCATCTGCTTGTCCCAACTAGCATTCTTATACAAAGAGGAGAAGACACACACAGAAAAGACTGCTGTGTGAAGACTGACCCAGAGATTGAATTTATGCTTCCCCAAGTCAAGGCATAGTTGGAGCTATCAGAAGTTAGAAGAGGCAAGAAAGGATCCTTTCCTAGAGATTTCAGAGTATAGCCTTGCTAATACTTCAACTTTGGATTTCTGGCATCCAGCACTGTGAGGCTAAAATTTTCTTATGTTTTAAGTCATCCAATGTGTAACGCTTTATTAGCCCTAGGAAATTAAAACACCCAGAAACTGTAAAAATCTCATGGCAATGAAAGATATCCTAAACACAGGAGACCAGGAGAAATTCACTATGTGGTGGAGGTAAGGTTGCTGGATAAATACAGGTTGGCTATGAAATTTGAATTTCAGGTAAGCAACAAATGTTCTTTTAGGATGAGTATGTTTCACATTACATCTAAAATCTGCTAGAATATTTGTTGTTTAATTTAACTAGGCATCCTATATTTTTATATGCTAAATTTTGCAATCCTTAGAAAAGTAAGCATGGTGAAAGATGATGAAAAATTGTATCAAAGGGCCACTCTATGCTCAGTTGAAGTGGGATGAATTTGGGAGAGATGAGGAAATGACAGCAGATGTAAAGAGCAGAAGCTTAGCTATGAAATGTTTAAGAGAAATATTGTAGGAGCTAGGAGTAGGAATGGAAGAACAAAAGACTGAGTGAAGGTAATTGTTTTTGCTTTTTGCAAAAAATGAAGTGTTAACAGTCAAATGATAGAATTTATTTGAGAGTTTGGTTATACAAGGAGATTAAGAGTTTGGTTATACAGAGGATATCAAATATTGATAGCTCAAGAGAAGTGAAAAATGATGGAATCTATAGATACTGGTTTTATTTTTTAAATTGTCAGAGGGCACATGTGCCCACTAGAGAGAGACAGAAAGAACAGAGGAGAAAGGAACCCCCCACCCCCCAGGGTGGCATGCATGCACATACATCTGTTATATATTTTAAGCAGCCAGGGTCAGTCATGTTGGATTGGTCTCACTCAACCACTAGGGCACAGTGCTGGGCCAAGATTGGTTTTAAATGGAAGAATAGACAATTAGGCATACCTTCTACTGTGATAAGAAGGTAAGAGGATAGTAAAGGTTCAGCATGAGTTGTCCTGTGTATTTTATGTCAGAGAAATATTTAATATTTGAGGATTCTCATTGGTAGTTTCTATATTCTCTTTAAACTAAGAGGCAAGTTCATATGCTAAGTACAAGGAGAAACAAGACTGTTTCAGAGATTTGAAGGGAGAAGAGAAGGTTTAATTCATAGTTGAAGGTTAATTGAGCAACCTAAGAGGATGTTAGTAGTCCATTTGAGTTTTCATCTCAACAATTTCACAATATGTTAAGTGATCATTTGGTTCAATGGAAAAAATTTACATGGAGGTATGGAGGAGGAAGTAATTAATTGGGGTGGAAGGTAAGAGAGTCTAGGCAGGTGTAAAAGATGAGGAAGCAACTGGGTTGATCTAACCTTGAGAAATGAGTAGGATTTTCCTGGTACATAGAAGGTGGGAGTGGGAATATCTTGTTTGGTATACAGTCAAAAGACGGCAGGAAAAGGTCTATTATTTTAGTCTTCATTGTGCCAATAGTCAGCTTAAGTTCTTGCTTTGGGAAAATAGAGAAGAGATAATAAATGCTCCATTAATTCTTTGGAGAACAGAACCAATGAATATTAGAAATAGTTGAAAAGGCTTCAGAGGAGAGGGCCTGTACTTGAAAGTTAAAAAGCAGAGCTTTTCAAACAGAAGCATGATAAGGAGTATGGCTGAAAAAAAAAGGCATGATGCCTGAAAACCCTGGCTTAGGCTCTTGGACTTTTTGTTTAGATGCCTCAATAATTTTATAAAAATTAAATTTATATGCCTACAAATTTTCTATATTCATGTTATTATCATATTAATGTAGGTATGGAGATTCCTAATCTTACTACAGAGGCTATTATATTGTTTGGGTCTTAAGATTTTCTAGGGTCTTTCTTTTTTTCTTTCTTTTTGGAGAGATTTTTGCTATAGGGCGCATGTGCTTGCCAGAAAGAGAGAGACAGAGAGACAGAGAGACAGAAAGCAAGAAATCCCCTCCCAGGGGGATGGCCATGCCGCAATCTCTTCTCCTCCATTCTCCTCTCAGGATCTTGGGCACTCATGCACACGCGCCTGGCATGAGTTTAAGCCGCTGGGTCTGGGACTTGAACTGCAGTTGACTACATGGGAGTCCAGTGACATAGCCATTAGGCCAACTGCTGGTCCCTCTAGGGTCTTTCTTGGCTTTGGACATAGAAGCTCAGAAATCCTACTAGTCCAGAAAATATGTATAAAATGCCTATTTTACACTCATAACACTTGGCTAGTGCTATGAGCCATCTATATCAAAGATGGTACTAGGTTCTGTGGATTCAGCATCAAGTGGAATGGATAATCATGGCTGCATAGGGGAGAGTTCAAAGCCAGAAGTGAGCCTGTGGTTGGAGGATCAAGAACAGAACATAGGACCAGGCTCAGGGGTGGTCTCAGCTTTTAGGAGATAAATCTATTTCATTCAAGCTTTTCAAACTAAACTTATACTTTTATGAGTTCCATAACAAAATTCCTATTATGTCCATGTCAAATGTGTTGTAGGGATGCAATATTCTCATCCAGGATCACCCACTGAGTCATAATTAGGGATTTCCTAGAATATAGGAAACATCATTCTGAGTTTTTTGATGTTTTCACTGGTTTGCAGTTTTATGTGAATAATCAGAACACTGTTGTTATTTGATTGTTTGTTTTGGTATAGTACTAAAATGACAATTTAAAAGATTGTCTTTTATTCTAACATTATTACCTTACTACCTTTTTTGTTGTTAAATGTTCCTATTCTATGAAATAATGGTGGTTGCTTGTGAGGTTTTGAAATTTTGTGTTCTTTGTTGTTGGGTCTAATGTTCATGCTCAGTAGGAATTGTTCTTCATGGTATTGGATCATGAGCTTTGGAAAACTGGAAAAACTCCTGTTGTTATAAAGAGTAACACATTGTTTCCTTGAAGATGGACGTCAAAGCTGTTTTAGGCTATCATCACCACACATTTTGGGAGTCAGGGTATGGATATGCTGGGTTCAGAAGTCTCCACTCTGCTTGCGATTTGGATACATGACTATCCAGATGAAAAAATAATCCAGTTGAAAACAACTAAGTCCAATGCTGGCAGGAGTCAGAAGCCTTTCCCTTGGAGAGGGCTGGATGCCAGATGTAATGCCAAAACATGTGTTCACCTCCTCCTGCAGGGAAACAAAACAATGACAGCCACCTAGGACCACTCAGCATCAGGAGCTTTGCCAGAAAACGCAGTGTATATCACTTTTCTGTTCTCAGAAAATCAGTGGTAAGATTTTTATCAGAGTAATTTCTTGATCACGTGGGTGTAGACTCTGCTCTGGGCTTGTTTTGAACGAGCTAGTGGCAGTTGTGAGTACTTAACCACTGCTATTCCTTCGTAATATCTGAGACAAAGCTCTAGCTTTACTTCATAGTTGGCCACTTGGTCTTCAGATCTGCTTAGGAAAAAATTAACCATCTGAACCTGAGTGAGGAGAAGAAACCAAATTGTCAGGATTTTAAACAGATGACAAAGTCAATGATGTATAGTTTTGCTGAAATTGATGGATAAGAATTATTTTATTACAACTAGAATCGAAGGAATCAGATTCCTTCAATGAAAACTAGCCTCATGCTAGTTTTCTTTCAACCACATGGTTTTTTAAAGAGGATTCTGGTTTAACTCATGTTTTAAAGAAACTCTTTCCTAAAGAAAAACAACGTAAACCCTTCATTGCTTTAGTATTTCCTTTTGCCCAAAAATATCCACAGAATAATAAGCACATTAATAATCATTTAATCATTATCAACAATTATTGATTAATTTTTTTGAAGAGGTTTTGCTATAGGGCGTGTGTGCTCACCAGAAAGACAGAGAGAGACAGAGAGAGAGAAAGAAAGAAATTACCCCCGGGGGAATGGTCACACCGCAATCCCTTCTCCTCCATTCTCATCTCGGGATCTTGGACACACACGCACAAGCGCTGGGCGTGAGTTTAAGTCACCGGGTCCGGTACTCAAACCATGGTCGACTACATGGGAGTCCAGTGACATAGCCATTATGCCAACTGCCGATCCCTGATTAAATATTTTTAATAATCTTTAATATTTATCTTGCATTTACTTTGGACTAAACATGGTGTGAGGCCTGTTTTCATGTATGTTATCAGTGGGCATACGGATTACATACCTAAAGGGTGACAACTCAAAGGCAGAATGTGCTAAGGAAATCTGACAAGGAATGCATTGGAGAGACTGTAGAGTTAGACACACCTGGTTTTGGATTCTCACTCACTTCTTAGCTTGGCAAGTTTAATCTCTCTCAGCCTTGATTTCTTCTTCTCTAAACTAAGGACAATATTACCTGTACTGAAGAGTTAACAATGAGAATCTGAGTGCATTTATGCAGTTTTTGCCATTAGTCAGCCACAAAATTCTGAAAGTTATGATTAAGTATCTGTGAGTGTCTGGGAAGCATTTACTCTTGTTCAATTTTTTATATTCTACTTCTATAACATTTCTGAGTATTATTTTTGTTTCATAAAATAATAATATAAAGCAATTAGAAAACCAGGAGATTTGCTATTGATGAGAATAGTCCCGTAAGCCATGTGGGATCCACTCACCTTAACCACCATGCCACTGGCTGACCCCAGATTGATATTTTTATGACAGTAGAATAGGAGGCACAGTATAGTGGGCACAGTATGTATAGGATTGATGGGGGGAGCTTTTGTTTATTGAGAGCTGATTATGAATCAGGTAGTTTTAAAGTACTTCATATGTATTATCTCATTTAATCTTTTCTGTAAGTCGACAGCAGGGACTGAGACTGAGGGGCTTTAAGGTAGTTTCCTAAGATGACACTGGTAATAAAAGGTAGAAGTTGGATTTGAACCATTCTCTCAAGTTTCCAGGTCATGTGTTTTTAGTAGAGGCAAGATAGTGCTGTAGTCTTTAACTTGCACTATGGAGCCCCAGTTTTACAGTATCTTAAGCATTCCAGTTTGGGTTCTAAAAGTAGAGGTTGTTTTTATGCTTTAGTATGGCAGTGGAATTCAACTTGTCCTGAAGGTATTCTAAATGGATACCATTCCAGCCATTGTAGGAGAGAGAGCCTGAGGCACTGACTCTCCTCTCAGCTGGGCCTGAGTATTTTGGGCTAGGGACTTGCCTTTTCATTATTCCCAACACTCTAGACTCTCTATGTATTCCATGGTGTGTTTCCTAGTGCTCTTGTGACAAAGTCACACGAACTTAGTAGCGTAACACAACAAAAAAATATTCTTCCCTTATTCTGGAGGCTGGAAGTAAAGTGTCAGCAGGGTTAGTTCTTTCCAGAGACGCTTAGGGAGAAAGTGTTTCATGTTTCTCTTCTAGCTCTTGGAAGTTGCTGGCAATCCTTGATATTCCTTGACTTAGAGATGCATCACTCCAATCTCTCATATTCTTTTTTTTGGGAGAGGTTTTTGCTATAGGGTGTGTGCACTCGCCAGACAGACAGAGAGAGACAGAGAGACAGAAAGTGAGAAATCACCCCCCAGGGGGCATGGCCACACCGCAATCCCTTCTCCTCCATTTTCCTCTTGGGACCTTGGGCATGCACGCACATTCACCCGGCGTGAGTTTTAAGCCACCGGGTCCGGGACGTGAACTGCGGTCGACTACATGGGAGTCCAGCGACATAGCCGTCACGCTAACTGCTGGTCCCTCCAATCTCATATTCTCATATTCTCCTCTCTATATGTTTCTATATCCAAATTCCCTCTTCTTACGAAGAAGCCAGTCAATGAATGAAGGTCCACCTAATTCAGTAGGACTCCATCTGAACTTAATTACATCTGCAAAGATCCTACTTCCAGATCAGGTTATAGTCATGTTCATGAGTGTTGGTTTTGGGGCAACACTCTTCAACCTGGTGCACATGGGTTATTAGTTAGCATGTAATTGAAGGCCTTGCTGCTCAGTCAGATATTGTAAGAAAGCAAGCTTCCTGATTAATGTCAGTGTGCAAGGTGGAATAGCAAATGTTAGAAATAGGCTTCATTCAGGAAGTTAGTATGTTTGGACATGTGGACTGAGTGGAAATATTAAAGACACAATCTCCACCCTTCTACAAATGAAGCATAAAAATGTAGGCATCCCAGTAATTTGTAGCCTTTAGCATTGTACCCTTTAGCAAGGCCTGATTCTGACAGTCTCTTGTTGATTCGCTTATTAGAGTGCTTGTCTGCCTAAATTTAGCTAAATCTTGCCTCCAAAATACTTTTGCATCTGCCTTGAGGAAGCTTTTTATGCAGGATGTGGTCCAGGCACCTAGAAGTTGAGAAAGTTAAAACTATATAAAACATACATTACCAGTTATACAATGCTTTTGGTGTCTTCTTGATAGAAAATGTGCATCTGTAGTGGAATTCAGTTTGAGATTTGGTACCATGCTTGGTGTAAGGTTGAAGGAAGGAGACCAAGAACACTCACATCCTTCCTACTATAGAACAGTATGACCAAAAGGTCCTAAGAATTAAGAATAGTAAAATCGGCCTAAGTTCAGAATTCATATGAATTCATAGCACATATCCACTGACATTTTCCAAAAATTACCAATATTCTATTTTCCTTTAGGCTACCATTCTTAAACTATTTTAATCTTTAATTTACATGAAGTAATAAACCCAGTATTCAGGCAATTGTTCCATGGTTAGAAACATTATATCAGTAAAAGTTTTCAATAAGAAAATGGAAGCAGCAGAACTTGAACTCTTCACCTGGGACTTTTCCCATATCACTCCCCCAGCCTTGGGAAGAAGCTGCTGAGCTGATTCAGTATCTCTGGAATTCCCTCCTTCGTACATTCCTCTAGAGCCTCCATTTGCTGGCATTCAGTACAGGGTGCCAGACATCTGTTGATTTGGCTTGGGTTTAATCTGAACCTTTGTTGTTAGCCTGGGTTTTATCTTTCAGAAGAAATTATTAATCATAAGTCACCAGCTGAGCAGTAAGTGTGTTTGTTAGGAGAGAAAGTTTAACTTGTTACTATTGGAAATATAATTTTTAAAAAATCTTTAAAAATTCTTGTCATCTGGATTGTTCAGAAACAATTGTTTTAGGGAAAAAAAAGGGGAAAAAGAAAGATCTACCATCTGATCCCTTTGTGATATTTTTCCTTCATGCATTTGACAAATAAGTAAACAGTGAGAGACTCATAGCACTTTCTCTCAGTTGAGATCCAGACTACTGCCTAATGATCAGCGAGAGCTGAGGCCATGGCAGGCAAGGGTCATTAAAGATACGGAGCATCAGAGCGGACTAGGGAGGAAATTGAACCTGCCCATGTGGGTCTGTTCCTCCCTCCCTACCCTCTTCTCTTTATCCTCACTAATCTTAAGGAAAAGATGCTGGGAGGAGAACTGTGGGGATGGAAAATTCCTGAGAGAAGAATCTCTCTGGAAAGAATAATCAATATAAAACCAAAATGTGAAAGTTATCTTTAAAAGAGGTAGTTGTTTATGCCATGTGAATCCATAGTATGTGTGTATATGTGCTAAGGTATGCCCAGCTCCTCAAGTGTAAGTATGCTCAGACTCAGAGATCCTGTCATCTGGTCAACACAAATGATCTGTCAATTGCCACTGGACTTGTGGAACCAGGAGCAGGAACAGGGAATGGAATTGTAACTGTGTGACTGCAAAGATCTTTTTGAGAGATGACACTGTCAGATTAACTTACCTGTCATGTTTAGGTAGCTAATGGTATTTTAAGGGTGTTTTTCAAGTCTAACATAGTTCTCATATTTCACAGGCCACACCTTTGGAACAGGTACCTGATTTCCTATTTATTGCAGCTTCTCTCTCTCCCTCTCATAAAAGAAATGCCAAAACCACTGACCATTAATTGTTCAAAACTTTGTTCATGCATGGTAGTTCATTCCCTACATTATAAAACATAAGGCAATAAAAATGTTCCTTCCCTCTTGCCCTTCTGAAGATTTTGTTGGTGATTCAATATGTGAACCTTGATGATTTATTCACTTAGTCACTTAGCAAACATTTGATGATCACTTATGGGGCAATAAACGTAAATATGAATAAATACTGGGGGAAATGAAAATGAATAGGGATTAAAGGGATCTGTTTCTCCTTTTACTTCCTCTGTATTATAATATAATAAACTTATCACTTTTTGTCAAATCATTATTCAATCCATACATTGCTGTGTTTATACAAACACTTTTCACAGTTAAGCCACATAGATACCTGGTTGTGTGGGAAGGGAAGAGATCCATGCATTTCACTGCTCCTTACAAAGACTTTCAATCAGTCCTCCTCTTTTCATCTCCACCAACACCCCACTTTTAAAGTGCCTGCTGCCTGGATTCTGAAGTGCAAATAAGCCTTCTTTATGACTTAATTCACTGCAGGGTTTCTGAGTTTGCCAAATCAGTTACTATAAATCAGTCCTTTGCTTTCTATATATGTATGGATAATTAGTTTTTCTCTTTTATCTCTCTTCCTTGCTGTCTTTACCCTGATGGGTTTACAAGGTTTTTATTTATTTGTTGAAATATTAATGTGTTTCTGGAGTGAAGCACATATGTTCCAGTCTTCCATGTTTAATTAAAGTCCCAACTACTCTCTTAAAATTCTAGCTAATGATATTGTATGAGGGTACTTCCAAAAGTTCATGGAAAATGAAATTAAAGCATTAGTTTATTTTGGTGCAAAAAGTTTTGAAATCCATGCATAATTATTTTCATAATACACATTTTCATGAGGCTTTTGAAATTCCTCCTACCATATGCCATTATCAATCTCTTTTTATAGAGGAATAAATCAAGGATGGGAGAAATGAAATGATTAGCCAAGATTGTGTAAATACAGTAAGTGGTAATTCCACTTACTAATAAAAATCTTGTTCCTTCTTTCCAGCACACTGTCTTTTACTTCAAGACACAGTTCCCTTTTTAAGGACTTTATACTTTTCGTGGGAAGATAAGACTCATGCACAGACACCAGAATATAATGCATTAAATGTCAAGAACAAGAAAAATGGCTCAATGTGCAATAGGAAAAGAGAAAACATTTTCTCTCCCCTTTCTTCATGTCTAAAACTCCATTTAGAATCAAGTACATATCTTTTAGTGCTATGGAAAGATTTATTCATATAAAAATCTAATTTTCATGGGAATTAACCTTTATTCTTTAGCCACTAGGATTTGACAGAATTCCATATAGTCTTCTGAGTGGAGTGGGTAGTTAACATGAATTTTTATATGACAACTCTCCTTAAGTTGACAGGAAAAAAATAAATAAGATTTTTGACTCAATACATATCTATGAGTATAGATGAAGTTGAGAACATTCAAGAGAGAATTTTGTTCTGTTTAATTTTTAGAGAAAGATTTGTTAGCTATAGGATACAGACTAGAGAGACAGAGAGAGAGGAAGTGAGAAAAACAAAACAAAACAAAACAAAACAAATAAACAAACAAACAAAAACACAAGGAGATGGCCACACTGCAATCCCTTCTTCTCCATTCTCCTCCTAGAATTTTAGTCATGCACAAACTCAAGCCTGGTGTGAATTTCAAGCCTCTAGGTCCGGGAATTGACCTATGATCAGCCATGTGGGAGTCCAGCACTTTAACCACTACTCCACTTGCTGGCCCCTGAGGAGATGACACACAGTGTCATCTTGCTGGTCCCAGTGATGACACACAGTCCTTGATCTTGCTAAATACAAAGTGTATGTTTGTTTTATGGGTATCCCTAAATCTCAGAGATGGTTTACAAGTTTATCCACATCTCTACAGACTTGAGTTGATCTGGTTTTTTTCTTTCTCCTGGCTAGCAAGGGCTATTATTAGCTTTGCCATTTCTACTCTGTGGATCTGATGTATTATAGCATCCTAGGAAGCTGAGTTTCAGTTTCTAGAGGAAATTGGCTATGTTCTATTCCAGGCTCTGCCATTAACTTTAGTTGCTATGTGACCTTAGGAAATTTCACTAAATCTCTCTCTCTCTCTGTGTCTCAGATGTTTTACCTATAAAATGGGGATAATGGTAGAATCTAGCTTATGGTGGTGTTGTGGAGATTGAGTTAATAAATATAACGTATGTCATATACTTAGAATAGTGTCTGATACATAGAAGAGACTATACCATCATCAGTTCCTCTCTAGCAACTTATATAGAAATAATCTCTGGGGGCCACATATGCTTCAGGTACTATTTTATTTGCTGTACCAGAAGTTTTTTGAAATCACATGTTCATTATTTTATTCTGCAACCATTTATTGAGTGCCTGCTGTGTGTCAGATCTACTGCCTGCTGCCCAGGCTACAATGGAGAGCAAAATCAGACATGTCACTGCCTTTGTGGGAACTTCAGCAGAGTGGAAAGACAGTCATATATCAACCAATTATACCAATACATTTAAGATGTCAACTGTGATAAGTGCTTGGAAAGATAGGCTTCAGGACTCATTACACCTCAAACACAGAGTTTAGCACCTGAAGAAGCAAAACCATGCATTTCTTGAAGAATCCAAGAAGCACTCTAATGTTGATGAAAGGAAGGGCTGTTCTGTGCAGAAGCTAACATCCTGAGAAACTAATTGAAACCTTCCTTTCTGATCACACCCCAGAGAACGGGAATCGCTTCCTCTCTCGCCTTTCCTTGACAGGACTTGCTCAGAAGGAATGCAAAGGATGGGTGGATCTTCCCCAACATGAGAGTGAAAGGAAGCAACATACCAGAGAGATGACAGCACAAGAAGTGCTGCAGCTGCGGATTCCACCTCCACCCTCTGGGACAACAGCCTAGCAGCATTTCAAAGGCAAAGGCAACTTACAGGAAAGAAGAAAAAAGTGTATTTAACAGCTTCCTTGGTTGGAGGTCTGCGTAAGAGTTAAATACATTCTAAAGTTGTATTTATGGCAGATACACACATGGCTTTACAGACATCTGGCTTCATAGAGCCCAAGTGTATGTTTGCTTATGGAGTACAATCCATTTTTAAGGGCCTTCGGCAAGAAGGTCGACTACTGATGCCATTTGACTATATGATAATACTCATCGATCTCATGTGTACCGCTGATGCCACTTTTGCCAGAAAGCTGTAGCTAGGAACTGCATCCCAAACTCCCTTTGTCATTTTTCATTACCAGTGCTTGAAAGGACAGTGTCCCCCTGCTGACCTTCTGCATTATTAATCTCAGAAAAACA
>NW_006159731.1:137499-151824 GCF_000334495.1 Tupaia belangeri chinensis | reverse complement strand
CTGAACTTCTGAATTATTAATCTCAGAAAAACACGTTCATTTCAGTATTATGTAGCACGTAAAGAGAAATTGGGTTTAAACAAGAACAGGGATAGGGTGTCACTTATCAATGGCTGAAAAACAAAACTTAAATAAAGAATAAGTCAAGAGATCCATTGTGCGACATAGTGACTACAGTTAACAACAAGGTATTGTATTTTGAAAATTGCTAGTGAAGTAGATTTTAAGTGCCCTTACCACAAAAAAGATAAGTATGTGAGGTAATTCCTATGTTAATTAGCTTTGTGTAGCCAGCTCACAGTGTAAACATATTTCAAAACATCATGTTGTATAACAAAATATATACATTTTAACTTGTCGATTAAAAAATATTTTGTCTTTATATGACCTTTGTATTCTGTCTGTCTGTCTGTGTCTATTTTTCTATCTCTAGTGTGTGCACTTTCTCTTTTTTCAAGCTTCTGCAGTTTACATGGTCGACTGATGCTCTGCATTAGCCACAGAAAACAGGTATGTACGAAATTCTTTCCTGAGCCGGACTGTGAGTTAGGCAGGGATGTTTTTGCACTCATGACGATTATAGTCTAGAAGTGAAGACAGATATGAAACGTGAGTCTAAAAGTATGATGAATGTGGGGCCAGCAGGTGGCATGTGGTTTAGGTGGTTAGGTCTACTGTGGGTCAAGTCTCAGACCTGGCAGCTTGCTTTCTCTCTCTCTCTCTCTCTCTCCTCTCTCTGCCCTGTAGTAAACTGAAAACTAATTATAATGATAAATAAATTAAACAGTATTTTAAAGTGTGATGAGTGTCAAGAAAGTGCATACATAGACTACCCCAGAATCATATAGCAGAAATAATAGTATTAAGAGGTCAGATTACTTCTGTGCTTACTGTGTGTCCAGGCACTGATATGAAAGGTTTATATGTATTACTAATTTATAGTGCAGATCACTATACATTCCCTATGAGGGAAGGTACTATCACTACCCATTTTACAGATGAGAAAACTAAGGCCCAGAGGATTAAATACTTTGTAAGCACTTTAGCAAGGCTTTTCAGGTAGAAAGTGGTGGACTGGAATGTGCTTTGCTCTTGCACCTCTCTGACCTTAAGTACATGCTCATCAACAAGAGGAGTTGTTTTCTCTGAGGAAATGCACTAAAGTTTGAAAGTATATTAATAATTGTTTTGGGCTTATTTGTTTATACATTTAATAAAATAAATGAGAACAAATATTTTTCTCTTTAAAAATCTAGGTAGATTGAAAATAAAAATGCTTCTAGGGACCAGCAGATGGTGAAATGGTTATGTCACTGGACTCCCATACAATCAACCGCAGTTTCAGTCCTAGACCCAGCAGCTTCAGACTCATGCCTGGTGTGCGTGTCTGTGTGTGATGAAGGGATTGCAATGTGGCCATCCTCCTGGGGGGTGATTTCTTGCTCTCTGTCTGTCTCTCTCTGTCTCACTCTCTCTCTAGTGAATGCACATGCCCTATAGCAAAAATATCTCTTAAAAAATGCTTTTAAATGTAAGTGGTTCTATCTTGGGGGAAAAAAATGGATGATAAGGAAGCACTAATGACATTCAAATAAAATGGAGGGTTTAGTTAGCAGCAGTAACATACCAATATCGGTTTTTTAGTTGTGACAAATTTACTGTAGTAATGTAAAATGTTAACAATAGGGAGAAATGGGTGAGAGGTATATGGGGACTGTCTACAACCTCTGCAACTGTTTTGTAAATATAAAACTTCATGCAACTGAACTTAATCAAAAATATTTAGTCTAAAGTATAATACCCATCAGTATGATAACCTCCCATTGTGACTTTCTTAGTTACCAGTTACATAATTCTCTAGAACAGAAGCAGTGCCTCTTTGGTGTGCTCTGTGTATGACTTAGGCAGTGCAGCATGGGAGCATCTTCGGCATCTCACAAGGCTTCGTGCACGTCGCTGTCTAATCCTCTGCACTGGCCAGGCTACTCAGGCTTTTTATGTCCTCTACCATCTTCTCTAACCTGGATATTCAGCATCATTTCCTTGCCATTTGCCTGATGACTGGAAACTGATGTTCCTTGTCTTGATTCCATTTAACAGAATCATCTTTCAACAATTTTGCTATATTGTATCTTCACATGGCACTGTTAAAAAAAAATTGTTTGTTTTTTTGTGCCAGAGGGTACAGAGCACACAATGGGGTATGGTCATGCCACAGTCCTTTTTCTTCCATTTCTCCATCTCATCAGGACTTTGGGCACACATGCCCAGTGTGTTTTTCAAGCTGCCAGGGCCAGGAATAAAACCACAGTTAGCTATGTGGGGTCTGACTCCCTATATACAGCACTTAACTGCTGTACTATGGGGCTGGTCCTTAATCCAGTGCTGATGTCTGGGCCATGAGATTTGGACTAGTGCAGCGGGGTTCTCATTTCATTTTTTAGAAGTTAGTAGCCTGGAGCCCAGGAAAGCCAAATCATGAATGGCTTCTGTGGAAATTAAGAACCTGCAGAAACTTGCCTGCTTCACACAAATACTATTCTGTTGTTTTTGATCTTTTATTATTATTATAAGGAATTTGAGAAATGTCAGTCTCTGCAATACTGCAAATAGTTCCTCGTGGAAGAAGGTAAAAAGTTTATAGCTAGGTGGCTGAGGAAGCAAGGCAATAAACCTCAGCTCAGGGATGTATAAAAGAATGAGTAAACTTTGTGTTAGGAAGTTAAGGGTTACCTTCATAAAATCTCAATAGTGCTGCCTCCTAAATGTTTCTCAAATTTATCCCTTCCTGAATCGGTTAGGGCACAATCAGGAAAATAAAACTCTTTAAATATTTTAGAAGAGAACTATATACAGAGATTTCGTTGCACAGGTGATGGATAAGGTGGGAAGCCAAGCAGGAAACAAGGCAACTCAGATGTTAGCAATAGCAGGAAGCTACAATCACTCCTGGGCTGCAGGGACAAAAGGAGGAAGTGGGGTTTCCAGAGCCTTGGGAGGGATTCTTGGGCAGAATCCAGAACTGTGGCACATGTGCACGGAGGCAGCAAGGGCCAAGGAGGAAATACAACTGTTGCTGGAGGTGTCGCCCAGGCCTAGAGAGAGGGGGGCTTTCCTTTCTTCTTGCCTCTCAATCTCCCATCAGGAAGTATCACTGTCAAACCTACTCAGAGGCCAGCCAATATGGAAGCTTAGTAATTGGGGTCCAGAGAAGCCAGATGTCTCTTCCAGTCTCCTCAGAGACATTGGCACTGCTTATATTGAGCCCTCTACCAGCTTTCTTGCACTATTATATAACCCTCATAACTATTCTTTTTGACTCATAATCCCAGTGTCTCTCCAATTCATCATTAATATTTCAGTAAGGGTGATATTACAAATAATATGTCGAGCACCTGCCTAAGCCCTGAACTTAACTCCTTGCTGACTGCAGGCTGAGCCCAAGCTTTTTGGTATGCAGGACAATCCCCTTGTCTTTGGTCTTTGTCATTTTCTTTAAATTCATTTCTCACAATTCCCTATGTGCCTCAGCTTGAGTGTCCTAAAGACACAGAGTGGTGTTGGCTGTTAAGTGTTTGTCACTTAAGAAGAAGGAAGATCTCCAGCCCAGGCATCAGGGCATAGCAGAAACAGCAGCCTCACGTGCCACTCAGACGAGACTGCTGGTTGCCAGTGAGGGGGCCTGCAGAACAGGGGAGGACTTCCCTTAGACTTCCCAAAGAGACAAATGGGAAGAGAAATGGAAGGGCCTTGAACAGATACCAGCTCAGGACGAGCAGTTAGCATAATGGCTATGTTGCTGGACTCCCATGTTGTCGACCGCGGTTTGAGACCTGGACCCAGTGGCTTAAACTCACACTGGGCACATGTGCATGCGTGCCCAAGATCCTGAGAGGAGAATGGCAGAGAAGGGATTGTGGTATGGCCATCCCCCCGAGGGATGATTCCTTGCTTTCTGTCTCTCTGTCTGTCTCTGTCTTTCTGGCGAGTGCATGCGCCCTATAGCAAAAACCTCTCAAAAAAAAAGAAAAAAGAAAAAAGAAAAAGGAAAGGAAAGAAAAGATACCAGCTAGTGGAGATGTGAGTCAGTGATACTTAAGCAATTCTTAATAAAATCCATGAGGATGGTTAGATTTGAGAAAACTGAGATTACATTTGATTGAGAATAGAATTCCATGTCCAAAAATGTTGCCTAGTCTGTTGTTATTAAAGTTAATCTACCAGTCAATAGATCTGTAGCAGAATGAATGAATATGAAGGTGTAATTTCTGATAGGCATGAGAGGCTTTTTTATGTATTTGTCATCAGGGGCTTGGTTAAAGTGAAAGAAATTAACATACATGAACCTGTTCTGGAATAATCAAGCTCTAGAAGAGGTGGTGAGTACAAAGTATAAGGCATGAGTTTGAAAAATCAGAAAAAAATGTCAGTGATGTTTCTGTAACTTCTAGGTTTTGAAAAACATCTGTATCTTTTCATACATATAAATATCTGAGAGGTCTGAGAGGGCCAATATCTAACAATCAATGCAGATGGTCCTCACAGGTCCTTTGTAATTCTTGAGTCTTACTACACTGTGAACCTCCCTCAAAGTGAATGCTACTTGGGGCCAGGTGGTGGCTCAGTGATGACACAATTGGACCCACATGGGAGAAGTCTTGGGTTTGTGCCTTGGGAACTCCCTGAGCACACCAGGCACATGTATGCTCATGATCCGGGCTTGCTGAGAAGGGGGTAGATTACAACATAAGGACTCTGTTGGGGGCATTGTCTCTCTCTCTCTCTTTGTTTTTTTTTTTTTTAATTATCTCTTTCTCATGGAAAAAATAAATACATAAACTTTTAAAAAATTAATGCTAATCTCCAACATCAGGAGTAAGCCATACATTTATTGAGTTAACTGCAATGTACCAGGCATTGAACTGGGTAAATTACGTAATGTGCTTCATTTTGTAATCATAATTTTCTTCAGTGAGGCTCAAAGAGGCTTAAATGGCTTGCCTAAGGCTGCATAGCAAGGGAAGGCATTGGTATTTAAACTTAGGTGTCCTTCTACCACCCCAGTGCTTTCATCTGTCAGTAGACAACCCTCATGATGGAGTGCAAATGAGACTCACTTAATATGGAATTCAGCTTTCTCACTAAGAACATTGAAATAGCATTTGGATGTATTTCTAAATAGAAACATCCTAAAACTCCTATATATAGATTTCTAAAAAATGTGGAATTCATTTTGAAGATTTACTTTCCAATTAAAAAAAAAAAAGACCATGCACCCTATGTCTCTAGAACTCCAAGCAAAACCATGGCAGCCTTGATCTCTCTAGATTTTGGACTAATAATACATTTATTATCTTGAGTCCTCAGTAAAGAACCATGATTAATATGACTGTTGTTTGTTGGGAGAAGTCCCTGGAAAAAGATTCTAAGATGAAAATATGTATGCAGGGCATTTGTTAGAGCTCTTGAGAATAATCCTGTGGAAGAGAGAGCAAGGAACCAGATTTTTGCAGAGAAAATATTGTTAACTATCCTATAATATCAATAAGGGACTAGTTATGCTCACTGGGAACTCTGGAACTAGGATGACCCTTTTGAGCTGTTCTGAGTGGGTAAAGGGGGCTGCCCGTGTTGAACTGTTACAGTGGTCAAAGATCAATAACTAGGAGGGGTAGCTTTGGTAGGATATCTTTATTCAGGTGAGAGAATCCCAGGGCAGGACTTACAAGGGCTGTTTTCCTATAGTATGCCCACTAGTGTGAGGAATAAGCCCTTAATTATTTAGGGGGTATCTGGATGGTGCATCACAGCGTTCATCACAATGACATAGGTAATTCTTAATAAATCTCTGTACATAGAATAAATGTATACATGCACTGAATATATAACATGTAATAAACTACATAAATCTTTACAGTATATACAATATAGAAACAAATACTGTATATAATTATGAAATATGAACTTATATAGACAAACGATAAAGGCAATAACTGCATAGATGAGGATGACAGCCAGACTTGAGTAATGTAGTGCCTATAAACTGAAAATGGAGAGTATCCATGTCTGTTTCAAAAGGCAGCAGAAGCACAAGGCTTCTTGAGGCTCTCACTCTTCTGACCACTGCAAAATCCTGAGATGCTGTTTTTCCCTGCCAATAAGAAGAATGCAAAAGTTGTCATGTGCCTAAGTTAATTTTACTATGTACACAGAACGATGCTGGGCTTATTGACAGTTTTCAACATGTGTGTTGGTTCTAAAGACTAGTAGTAAGTAGAGACAGAAAAATTGACATGCAATGAAAACTGTTATTTTTTTTTTTAAATAGAAATTCATTCTTCAGAAATTGCACTGGCCTTTCTCTATTTATTTGGTCAACGTCTTCCTATTTTAGCTAGTCTCATCAACTGATTCTTAATTACATTGTATTCCAGAGGTCTGAGAGGGCCAATATCTAACAATCAATGCAGATGGTCCTCACAGGTCAAGATGAAAAGGAGAGGTCTGAAGTATCTGTTCCCTTGGGGGTTAGTGCATAGATGCTTTGAGACTCTGCCATTGCTTTGCTCTGCCTGTCCCTGTTTCTGTCCCATGATCTGAATTAAGAGTGCTTTGAATCTCTGTGGCTCCCTGAAGCACAGTCCCTAATATCTGGTGCCCAAAGGGCATGTGCGACATGCTCACAATGATCGAAAGGACAAGCGCCTTCAGTTTTCAGGTGGAGCTGCCTTGTATGGAGGGTGTGTGTAGAATGAGTGGAGCCGTGCTTTGAATTAGGAAACGTAGCTGCCCAATGCACTCCGGAGAGCACTGACTGGCCCTCCTAAAATGATAGTTGCCTTCACCATTGACATTTTTCTCCTATAAGTTCTTTCCTGTCCTTTTGGACAATGAGTTTGGTTTGAATGAACTATTATTTATATAAGGAAGTCTTAGTCATTCCCCAAAAGATGTACATGAGGCAAATCTGTTTCTTTTTATTTCATAAAAATTATTTTACATAATCATGTATTCAATCATTGGCTAATTTATTTATAGTTAAGTAATAGTTCCGTTTTGTGGACAGATATTGCAGGCATTTACTGTAAGGCTGAAGCACAGAACTGATGTCATGCACACTGAATATTGTTTGACAATTTAGATCTGAATATTTAGGAAAAAAGAATTACGGTTAGTCTGATTATCATTGTAATGAAATAACAGACAACTGACTTTTCTTCTCTTTATTTAAATTTTTTCCCTAAATACCACCACCTACTTTAATTCAGAGACTTGACTTTTATTTGCTCTCTTTTTCATCCTTTGCAAAGCCATCCTTCAAGAAAATACTTTAATTCATTTTCTCATAATGTGTTTTAACCTTTGCTAAGCTCACATTATCTTGCTCTATTTCCTTTACTCAGAATTTTGATTTATTCCCTTTTTATTTTTTTAAAGTTTTTTAATTTACTGAGATACAGAGAGACAGGTACTCTTGACAGGGTTCTGTCACCCCTCCATCCTTTCTCCAGCTTCCAAGCCAGCCAAGATCACAGGCACACATGGGCAGGCCTAGTGTGTTCAGAGTGACCTGGGATTCGAACTCAGGGCCTCTCATGTGGCTCCAGTATCATGCAACAGTGTCCTACCTCTTGTGCCATCATGCTGAGCCTCCCTCTTTCTTATTTGTTTCATTGCTACATACTAAAAATAGAGATTATCTCAAAGTAGAATTTCATTAGGGCAAGAGATCTAGTTTTCTAGAGGCTGACTTCTGCATTGTCAATAAATTCAGTTTCTTTGTTGACTTGTTTTGTGGCCACAGGCAAGTCAAACTCCATGAACCTCAGCTACTCCATTTGCAAAATGGGATAATAATACTTGCCTCCTACATACCTTGTGTGTTGAGAGAAGTAAAAAGATAACATTCGCAAAGTGCTTTGCAAAATTAGAGTCTTTCATCTAAGGAAGGAGCTGTGTTATTACGTTTGTTGCTGCTGACGGCCATGTTCCCACATGGCTTTATTTTTATGGTGTGCTTAACTGCCATAGAGTTGAATCATAGACATGAGAGCTGGTAAAGATTTAGAGGTCATCTAGTTCAAACTCATTGTAGAATTCTTCCCTGGCAACATGATGCTGTACTTTAATTCTACTTTTAAATCCAAAAGTATCCAGCATTACATGGTCCATTTCTTCCTGCTTGACAGCAGAACTGTTCTGAAGAATAATTCCAATAGCAACTTTCAATCTTAAGTATTTTCTTAATGACCCAATTGGAACAACTCTTTGAGTCTCTGCCAGGAAGATATTTTTGCCCAGTGTAGGGGTTACAATTACTTTCAAGACCCTTTACTACTTTCCTGGGGAAATGGAATCACAACCCATTAGCTCTCTTTCTGATGATGTCCTTTACAATGTTCATCCCAAATGTTCCATTTAGCAATTTCCTCATCATTGGCTCAGGGAGCAGATTAACTCTTATCAAGAGCTTTCTCTTTTTAAACAGTTAATCTGCTTTAAATTCGGTCCTAGGAGACTATTTTAAAAGAATGTGTTGACTTCAGTCTTGAGAATAGCACATAATTTTGCTTTTGGCAGGTCTGTATCACTGAAGATTGAGAGATTCTAATAGATAATTGCATATGAATATTTGTTGCATGAATAAATGGACTGTTAATATTATTGTATATGTATTACTCATTATTACATAATTGAGAGGGACAATCATAGTCCCTTTGGTATTTTCATATTTTCTATGTATAAAGAATAAGTTATTTGGCAATATCACCACTTAAGATACAAATACAACAGGCATTCTAACAAATTAGACCATTATTAAGACTTTCAAAATATTAAGTAGTTAGTATGCATTAGGATCTGAGAATAGTTTGGTAAGCCAACATACATCTCCTCTTGTAGTGCTTACTGACTATTTCAATCTGTAGAATTGTTTCTGAAGGTACAGTGCTTCTGTTTTTTTCCTCCAAGGAGTTCATGTTCATCCTCTTGCTAGACAGAGTAACATCAGGATAAATCAATATCCCAAATAATCCTTTCTTTCCCTTCTATTTATGGTGGTGGTGGTTTAATTAATTACTCTGTATCAAATTAATCCATTGATTAAAATTAAAATTTGACTTATATGCTAAGGATTATTGTTTTGATTGTAATTGTTGTGCCTAAGCAGAATCAGATTCATTGGTTAAAGGAAAATATATAGTTTTCTCTTTTTCTGTTTTGCTGTAGGGTGCATTCACTCACCAGAGAAAGAGAGATAGAGAAGGAGAAAAAGTAAGGAATCACTCCATAAAGGAGATGGCCACATCTCAGTCTCCTCTCCTCCATTCTCCTCTTGGGATTTTGGGCACCCACACACAGATGCCCATGCAGTCAGCCATGTGGGACCCAGCTGCTCCAACCATCACATCATTGGCTGACCCAGAAAGTTTTCGTTTTAATAAAGGATAAAATTGTTTAATATATATCTTGAATCAGGGACTACCCTGCGTGGGGGTCAAATAAAGTTGACAACAGTAAGAAAATCTGATATTTGTTATACTAGAGATTGAATGGTTTTCAGTAACTCCTGTTTTTTGGGAGGGAATTTTTAAATATGTATTTCTTCCATGAGTGAGAGGAACAGAGAGAGAAAGAGACAGCATTCTCATCAGGGTTTGACACGTTGATCCATTCCCAACTTCATCCAGTCCTAGCTCATGGGCATGGTTTGTATCCAGCAAATCCAAGGAGGTCTCCAGACATCATCACAGAATTTTCCTATGTGGGTCAACCTTGCAAACTATCACATTTTACTACTGCACCACAATCTGGCCCCAATACTCTCTTCTTATTATTAGCATTTTCTCAAAGGTACAAAAAAATGCAAGGTTTAGGGGCAGATAAGTAAATTAGTTCAGTATTCAGACATGATTAATTTTACCTTAAGGGTAGTTTTATTGTTTTGTTTTTAGGTTTTTGCCTTAGGGCATGTGTGCTCAGTGAGACAGACACAGTGGGAAGGAAAATGAGAAATCATCCCCCAGGGGGAATGGCCACACCGAAATCCCTTCTTCATTCTCCTCCTGGAGTCTTAGGCATGCACACACATGTACCCAGCTTGATTTTCAAGCCACCTAGTCCAGGACTCAGCCATGTGGGAGTCCAACAACATAACTGCTACATCACCTGCTGATTCTAAAGGGTAGTTTAAAAAAGTATTTACTTATTTGTAATTGACAGATAAAATTGTATGTGTTTAGAGATTTCTTTTTTTATCAAGCCCCAAATTCTCCAAATCCAAGTATTTTGGCAAATAATTTGACTTCCTTAATAAAGAATAGAAGGGCATATTTTTTTGTTTTCCTTTTATTTTTAGAGGTTTTTGCTATAGGGTGCATGTGCTCACTAGAAAGACACAGAAAGAAACAGAGAGACAGAAGGCGAGAGCGAGAAATCCCCCCCCCCCAGGGGGGATGGCCACTCCGTAATCCCTTTTTCTCCTTTCTCCTCTTGGGATCTGGGGCACACATGCACACATGCCTGGTGTGAGTTTAAGCCACCAGGTCCGGGACTCAAACTGCATTTGATTACATGGGAGTCCAGTGACATAGCCATTATGCCAACTGCTGGTCCCAGAAGGGCATAGTTTTTAAGAGAGACCTTCATTCTGATTTCAGAGAAAGCACGCAGCTTGAAAAAACATGGCGAGTGCATATGTGTATGCATCCAACATACCGATGGGAAGAAGGGCAAGAAAATCATTGTGTGATAATTAGGACCCATCGCGGGGTGCTTTTGTGCTCTCTCTCTCCCTGGCATACATATTTGTCTTCTGGTAAAACAAACAAACAAACAAAACTGAAGTTCTCCTTTGTGCATTATGTGGGAAGTTATCTGTTGAAATTGGATCACAGAGTTTTTGACATTTGAAATATTTTTATGCAGCATATTTTTAGATAGTGAAACTGTTGGTGGTCATCTTTTGGGCTGCTTTGTTCTTACATTCCATTTGCCTTCATCTTCCTAGCTGGGTAGTGAGAGAGTTGGTGGTAATTAGCTTGCTGAGTCAGTAAGAAGGAGCCCTGTAATACTGAATAATTGTTTCTTTGATGTGTGGTGTGGTTAACATGCTTAAGATACTTAACGCAAGACCAGATGAATGCCAGATCTGGGAAGAGGAAGTAAAATCACTTTTATTGACTGAGTAGAATGCAAAATAGCAAATCTCAGAATCTATTCTTTGCCATTGGTTCTATTTCCTTTTTATTTATTTATTTTTTGTTTTAAACTTTACACCAGTTAATTTAAATATTTAATTTATGAATTTCTGGCCTAGGCATATTAAACAAAGCAGTATCATGTGAGTCTATGAATCACTGTACTGGCTATAATCTTTGTTACAGGTGATTTTAGGGCAAAAATCTGAACAAAAATATAAAGGCATGATGACACTACCATTTTTATTTTAGTTTCCTTAGACCTATTACACTGACCTGTCAATTTAATGGATTTAACTCAGTGAATACCAATTCTCTGCCTTTAGTCTCATTTCCCTGAGAGATACTTCTGTTAGGTCAAGCCCAGGGGTGACCAAGGGAAAACAGAACGTGGAGTCGAATGTCATTAATTTTGTTCCTCTCTGAAATCACCACTTTATTACAGTGAACTTTTGTGCAATGGAGAATTATTACCTCTTTACAGATTCCAGCAGTTTAAGGTGGCAAGAATTTTGTTTGAGCCCTTGAGGATTTACCATGGACGCTCTTTCCTGTTCTAGAGGTCTTCTTTCAGGTTTTGCAACTGCTGATTCCTAACAGAACAGCAGAAAGTTGGGATAGGGAGAGCCTGTGTGAGTCCCTGTTTTCTAAGCCTCATTTACAGTTTTGGCAGAGGAAGTATGAATTGCACTGAGAGACAGAAACAGTGGATTCACACTCTTCATTCAATTACAAAGCAATAGCCGACACCCACACTTAGACCTTCCCTGCTCGTAATCAGGACCGAAAAGCTGTCTTGATTGACTCCATTTTGCTTCTGCTGCCTGGTTAATTATTACTTATTTTCAAAACCCTTGCAGAGAACTGAAACTGGTCATTTTGTCCTGCCCTACATTCCCAGAACAGAATGTGGCCCTCAAGTCGTGATTGTCCACTGACATTATCAGGTCTTCCTGTTACCCTGCCTGAAGACAATGAGAAGTCCTCTTGATCATTTTGCCCCAAGACAATTAATAACTTGCCCTTTGTTCCTAGATGTATTCTTTCACTGGCCCCTCCTTATATAAGTTTGTATCTTGTCCAGTAATGGGGAAATGGTTATTTACTCGAGTCTGTTTTCGTTCCACTGCTGGACTTGTTGATCAAATTCTTTTCTTTATTTATAATATCAACTCTTTTCTCTGTCAAGTGTTAAGTAGCATAGGCATGATTTTTGGTCCCCCTGAATGAAAATCCTTGCTTGTTTTGGCACCAACAGAATGATAACATAATACAAAAAAAAAAAAAAAAATCATTACAAGGGTTTCATGTCTTTTATATAATTATAATTGGTTGGCTTCAAATAGGTTTAGACACATATTTTCTATCTCTACTACTTTTTAGTGTAAAATATTTTTTAAATGAAATTAACCAATAGCTTTATATATCTTTTCCCAAAGATAGTTGAATGGTATTTCCTTGTCCCTTACCAGGACGTAACATTGCAATGGTTAAGTGCAGTTGCTTGCACTAAGGAAGTTTTCCATAGTGTATTCCTACTGGGGCAAGCTCAGTAGATGGATAGATGAACAGTAGCCCTTGTCTTCTGCAGACAGATCTCATTCTCCTGATTTGACTATTTACCTGAGCATCTCTTTACTTCTTGCTAATCTCTCAGAGTTTTGTTTTCCAGTTTTTCCCAGCCTGGATGCCTTTACCTACAACTCAACTTCCTCAGAATTGATCTTGGCTCACCTTGTACATTCTTCACTTCCATGATTATTGTATTTCCTAGCATGAATGCTTCCCTTTGTTCTATAACATTACATTCAGCTCTCCCCTTTATTCTTAATAACAAAAGCAATTTATGAACACTTCTATAAAAGGTCCTAAGAGTATCTCACAAACATGGCCACCTTTATCTTTCATGTTATCCTTATAAAAAACAAGTAGAAAACAGTCATTCAATTTTGAGATCAAATTGAAGTGAAGGCTAATTGCTTATATCCAGTGGGTAGATAAAAATTCTGAGAACTGGATCAAGTCTTATCTTGAGAGAAGTGGCAATACATCTTCTTGTTCTGCACTCTTCTATATTTTGTAAGAACTATGTCTGCACGATTTGGAAGAACACAATTACATCATTTAAATTCACTTCAACAATACTAATACAATGCTTAGTATATGCAAAGCACTCTAATTAAGTCCAAGATATATAATACATAAAAGATATAGCCCTTGTCCTGGGGAGGTAAGGAAACAAATATGCATAGTCAGACTATAATAAATGCTACGACAGAAGAAAAAGCAAATGTCCTCATCTGGGCACATGGGATGTTTAGTCTGAGTTGATGCAGAGTGCTTCATTGAGGACATCAGCGTGTTGTAATTAGGACAGGTAGAAATGGCCTCTAGAGGAAACAGCCCAAGCTATGTTTTCTCAACCTCTGGCTCATGATTTCAGTATCCCTTTCAGCACAAATGTGGCTTCAAAGGATTCCATTTTTCAAGTTGAGATTATGCTTTTCTGGGAGCCAGTTGAGTATGAATATGTCTTTGCATTGTATCATGTAAAGTAAATATGATATTGGCTTTTGGAGAAATGAATTAAAATTTATTGGAATTCTGCCTGCCTAGAAATTGTGAAGATAAAAAAAAAAAAAAAAGAAGGAATTTAGGAAAACATGCTCTGAGTTTTAAAGTTATGTGTGTGTTCAACTGAGAAACATAATGCAACAATTCTCAATTTTTGATGATCCCCCTGAGATAGTCACGTGGTCTCATTTCCTCTAAATCAGCATTAGTGAAGGATGCTTCAAGCAGACCACCTCCAGGTGATAATTGCCTTTCTCAGGAGACAGTCACATGTGCCAGGTCCTCTGGGAGGAAATGAATGAATTGTCTATTGTGCCTTGGAATTCAAACAAGAAACTGTAGAGGTGAAATTTCCAAAGTGTTAAGACTCACAGTAATCACCAGAGTATGGCAGCTAGCAGTTGGGGGACCCACCCTTCCTAGAATCAGTAAACTCTTCCCCTGTAGAAAATTACATAAACATTTGGAGGTTTCCTTCTGTCCTCAGAATTTTATTTGCCTGCCAAGATTTGGACTGGAAGTTTGGCCAGTATCTACTAAAGCATTGTTGGCC
>NW_006159731.1:118457-137468 GCF_000334495.1 Tupaia belangeri chinensis | reverse complement strand
TACTTGCACATTTGTGAGCTTGTGATTCTGTGGACCCCTGGGGCTGCATGGGTCAAGTGCTGCCTCTCAGAGTTGTCAGCAGGGAGGAGGGGCCGTGTCCACATCTCTTCTGTCTGAATGGTAGGCCTAGCTCTGTCATAGTCACAGGGTGGTCTCCCCTGTGTCTTCTCCATGCCAAGATAAAGCCTTTTGCAATCTAGTTTGGGCAGAAACCCAGAGGCTGTCATAGGGCATCCTTCTTTAGAGAACAGACAATAGATCGGCACAAAATACATGGTCAGTATCTTGGCCACTCTTTTTCTCCTTCCTGCTACTTAAGAACCACTCTCTATCTACACTTAGGTAGAATTTCTAGAGGAGAAGAATATAAACTCCTTCCTCACTGGCACTAAATACATTTATTTTGGGGGCTGGTAGGTGGTGTATGGTTAAGGTGCTAGACTTCCACATGTCGATCATTCAAATCCTGGACCTGGTGGCTTGCTTTCTCACTTGTCCTCTCTCTCTCTGGTTAAATTAAAAATAATAATAATAATGATACATAAAATTAAGCACATAATTATTTAAAAAAAAAATCTTTACTTTTAGCCTCTTACTGCCCTGCCACCATATTGTTTTACATATTGCTTTCTCCAATAAGTAAATTACTTAGAATGTATTATTTCTTCCTCCAGACATTCTCATAAGTTGCAACCTGGATTATATTGAGAAACAGTGAGATGGAGTTTAGAGTACAGGAAATTTATTGTGAAGTATTCTTGGGAAAGGAAGAAAAAGAAATAGCATTAGGCAGAGGAGTATGGAGCCAAAACAGACTCAAAAACTACTTTTGTCCATAGGGACCTCTGGACCTAGAATGGTCCTTCAGAGTTCTCCCAAGTTGGGCTGAGACGACCAGCCCTTTACACTCCTGTGTCAATCAGTCATCAGATGTGAGCATTCCTAGCAAGGGCATAACCTTGCTGGGATTGACAGCTAAAGGCTGTCTGCAGGCAACTTTCCAGATAGGTAGGTCAAGATGTATTTTATTGAAGAGAGATTGGGGTGTTTTATCACAGAATTGCCACAGTTCATCATTCATTTCATTCAGATTTGCTTGTGGACATACTGTCAGAAAGCAGTTCTTTAGGATGCTTCTCTTCTTGGGATAAACTGAGAACAGGAAGTTAATGGGATAGATTATAGCCCCAACACTACAGCTAGTCTCAGGGTCACATATCATACTAATTGTCTCTTTCTTTCATGATAGATTCTAGATTTTTCTCACTTTCACCTCTCACCTCTGTTGGTCTCAGTTGTTTACCTGATGGCATAACTCATACACTCAACCTGGAGTAATATTAGTTCTGGGTCACCAAGCCTTCTAAAATCCAAGATTTCTGTACTTGTCCATTTGCCATCATAATTGTACAAGAGAGGACCAAGAAGTGCCCAGGTGGGTTATTTGGATGCCAAATTTATTTCTCCTTGCCATGCTGTGTAACCTCCACCTAATGATTGGTCAATTATCTTGCCAAAACAGTGATTCCTCTGCCCAGAATTCTGAATGTCCAGGCTACAGTCTGAGCTTGTAATATAATGGGATTGTTACTGTATCCTTTGGCAGAAGTGTTCTCTCTTAGAAAACCAGGATCTTAAAATCCGTAGTATTACAAGCAGGCCACTGAGAGAGATGGGAGGTGGAACCACTTTTGTTTCCTCTCTTTAGTTCCTAGAACCATGTATTTTCCTTTAGGGGATAGGGTGCCATATGAAGGTCTTTAAATCAAAGTATACAGTAGTCCTGAAAGATGACAGCTCATTTTGGTAAAGCCCTGGTCCTTAGGTAGGATTTCAGTTGTGCTTTCAGAAGGCCATTTCAATGCTCTATCAGGCTACTAGCATCTGTGTAGTGATGTATAAGATATACCCTGAGCATCCCATGATTGTGGATTAACTTCCACATTTGGTGGCTGAATTCCCCTGATGAAATGTTATATGATGTACCATGCCAGTGGATCAAACATTTCATAATCCCTTGGACTATGGTGCTGGCTAAGGCCCTGCTCATAAGAAAGGCAAACAATAAAGCAAGTTGGTCTTCTTAGGGAATGTCACCATAATAGGAAGTCAATGGTAGTCTCTGTTGCTGTCAGATGGGTTATTCAGCAGCAGAAATATCTTCATTGTCTTTGCTTAGTAGAAATACATGGTGTTGTACATATGTATGGCTTTCACTCTACCACTTTAGCTACTCTGGTCATGTGCCTGTTGTGTTGGCTTTCAGAGGCAGGATAATGTTAGCTGGCTGGATAATGTTATTGGTTACATGATTGTTTAGTACTCCTGTTTGGATGCTATATGGTGAGTGTGTTCATGTGACACAAAGGCTTTTATAAAAGCCTTTAAGCCAGCTTTTATATGCCATTACCTCAAATACCCTTGTTTCTAAAGTTTTCTCTGTCCAGGTCCTAGTCAGCCTGCCAAGTCACTTTCCGCTGCTGTTGAGTCCATATGTGTGATATTACCTTGGGCTACTTCTCTTTCTGCACAGTGTGGGTGGACAGTCACAGGGAAGTGATGTTGCATTATCTCTTGAGGTCTTTGCCAAGTTTAAGTCCTATTTACTGAGAGACTTCTCCCAAAACAATAAACTCTCCCTTATCTAACATTTCTATGGTTCCCTTGATCAAGTACTTTCACATATGCAATCCCATGTACAAGGGACATTTAACAGTTTATAGAAAATGCATCTAAGGGAAATATTATGCATAAATTTTAACAAATTTGCACAAATAGACTTGTGGTTAAATTCTGATTTTCCACAAAGCGTTTGAAATACTCTCATTTACTCTCCCAGAACCTTCTGGTAAATATTGGATAGATCTTGCAATTCCTGTGGGACCTAATATTGGGTGGTCGGAGAAGTCATCCCACATTTTTCTTTGTAAAAATGCATCATGACTTTTCCAACGACTCAATATTTTCTCCCTTTTGTAGGCTCAGTATGTTCTCCCCTTGGTTATGCTCCAATTAACCTTAACTATCAGCCAACAAGCCAGAAAGGGAAGTAGGGGCATATCCTGAAGGAGACACACATTGTCTTGCAGAGGGAAGGCCTCTGCATTTTCTTCCTGTGAGGGAAGGGATGTTGGCTCTTGGTGGGGATTGGGAAGGCACTTCTGCAGTGTCATAGGATTGTGGAGAGTCTAAGATTCAGTATTTTTATGTGCCTCCACCTCAAAACTGACCCAATGAATCAGGGTCTTACTCTTTCCTAGCTAGAGTCTTAATCTTTTTTTTTTTTTAAGTGAATTTATAAACTTATTTTGGTACATAACTTTTTGAAATGCATACATAGTTTTCTCATTACATGTATTTCCATGAGCCTTTTTTTCTGAAACTTTTTTTTAATTAATTAATTTACATTCATTCCCTGAGCATCATCACAGCATACAAAATGTGATTTCCCATCCAGAATATACTGCATAGTGGCTTAATCATCCATGTTATTATCAATAGTTTTCCATTTCTAGTTTCATATATACATACAAATATATATATGAAACATTTCATATATATATGTATATATATATATATATATATATGAAATGGAAAATTATTGATGATAGCATGTATGATTAAGCTACTATGCAGCATATTCTGGATGGAAAATCACATTTTGTATGCTGTGACAATGTTCAGTGAATAAATACATTAATTAATTAAAAAAATTAAAAAATGAGAGAGCCTAAGTGTGTTTTAAGATGATATAGGTTATCCTGTGGTGATAAAACACAGTATGAAAAATTCAATACAATATTTTTTCTCAGAGTTGACATTATTAACCTTGGCTGCTAGGAAAGGAAGCCTCTGATCCTTATGCCACATGAACTCAAGATAGCAGAATCACCATCTTGTTGCACTGTTTTTATAAATTTATGCATCCCTCAGTTCCTACAGTACATAATAAAACAATTATTTAACCTTATACTTTTTCTTTTATGCTTTGGCCTGGAAGTGATATTATTTAGACTAGTCACATGTCCTTTATTGAAAGAAATGGGCCTGAAAAACAGTCTTCTACTGCTCTTAATCACAGCATGCTTTATCTGAGAATGTTCTTGTCTTTTCTTCTCATGTGAAGGAAAATCTTGCTGGGTACAGTAATCTTGGTTGAAATTGCTTTTCCCTTAACACATTGAATGTATTTTCCCATTCTTTCCTTGCTCACATTGTTTCCAATGAGCCTTCTGCTGTTAGCCTGATGGGATAACCTTTGAAGGTAACTTGCCATTTTTCTCTTGCCAATCTTAGTATCTTGTCTTTGTCTGTGATTTTGGTCAATCTAGCTATAATGTGTCTTGGAGAAGATCTTCTTCAGTTGATTCTATTTGGGGTCCTTTGTATTTCTTGGGACTGGATCTTTGAGTGCCTCTCTAGGTTTGGAAAGTTTTCTTGCAGGATTTCATGGAGTAGATTATCAACGTTCATATGAGTCTCTGCACTTTCTGGGATACCAATTATATGGATGTTTGGACGTTTGAGGGTATCTAGTATTTCTTGTATATTATTCTCATTTTTTGGGCAATTTTCTCAGTCTTCATGGTGGATTTTTCTAGGCCAGTGATTTTCTCTTCTATGTCTGAGATTTTATCTTCTGTATGATCTAGTCTTCTTTTAATACTTCCAAGGGAGATTTTGACTTCCTGTATTATAGCCTTCATTGCTAAGGTCCATTTGATTCTTTTTTTATAGTGTGTATTTCCTCTTTTAGATCTTGCAAGAATCTCCTCACCTCCTGGAACTCATCAGCTCCTTTCTTTTGCTTCCTCTGCAGTTCATTGTCTCTCTTCTTTTCCATCTCTGTTAGCTTCATCATTATGAATATTTTAAATTCTTTATCAGACATCTCCATGATTTCCATTGAACTGTCTGTGGATGAAGAGTTATTCTTTTCTCTTGGAGAAGAGGTACTTTCTTGTTTTCTCATATTTCTTGTGACCCTGCAGTGATTTCTAGTCATCTGATGGATAGTGTGTTTCTTCCTAATTTTTGAAGTTCAATTTGAGTTTTCAGGAGCATGCAGAAGGAGGTGATCTGGAATCTCTTTGCTGTACTGTTTTTATCTCTTTGTCCAGCAGATTCAGTGGATATTGAGGAATATGTTAACCTTAGTAGTATTTGGATGATTGGCTATGGTTTCCTTAGATCTATCTAAAAACACAGTGCATGGAGATTGAGGAGCAAAATGATGAGGTAAAAGAAAAAGAGAAGGAAACAGAGAAAGGGAAAAAAAAAGAAAAAGAGAGATAAAGAAGAAAAATAACCCCCAAAATTTACTTTGTTTAAAAGCAAAAAATAAAAAACCATGAGTGCACTGCACGAAATCACTAGTTCTCAGCAGCACTGGTAGAGTCTTCTTCTGAAGGCCTGCCTCTCCTGGAGGGGAGGAGGGAAGGGGATTATTAGCAAGATAAAGGAAGCCAAGAGAATACTTTACCTTAAAAAATTTAAAAAAGGAAAAATTACCATGAGAATACAAGAGACAGAGGCAGGCAGAGAGAGAGGAAGAGACAGAGAGAAGCCTAGAGGGGCTCCTTACCAATCAAGTTTGGGGGTTGGAGGCTGAATTATTAGTATAAAATCTTCATTTCTCTTTTTTCCCCTGAAATCACTAGTTCTTAGCAGCACTGGTGGAGTCTTCTTGGAGTCTTAATCTTTACTTTTATTTATTTATTTATTTATTTATTTATTTATTTATTTTGGAGAGGTTTTTACTATAGGGCACGTGCACTCACCAGAAAGGCAGAGAGAGAGACAGAGACAGAAAGTGAGAAATCACCTCTCAGGGGGGATGGCCACACCGCAATCCCTTCTTCTTCACTCTTTGGAGTCTTGATCTTGATATATCTGCTTTGATTATGACTTTAACCTTCTTCAAAACTTGGCTACTATGACTATTAAATTCTAGTCCTAGTTCTCAGATTATGTCCTGCTGCTGCAGAAAAATGAGATAGTTTTTTGTTCTCTACCCAGAAAGTGCTCTAGTTTTGTAATTACTTTGAATTACCTATAGATTTATTTTAACTTTTGGTATCTTTCTTTTAGAAAAATGGGCTTAGAAAATAACAATACAATTCTATTCTCCCTACGGTTTTAGTTGCCTTCTTTTATCAGTAGCTGGGGGACTAGTCCTCCACTGAAGAAGGATTTGGACAGTAGAATAATTCTTTAGGGAAGTAGCTTTGGAATTTGAGGTGTCTCGGAAGTGACTTTCAGAAGATGGTGACACCTTTTTCCACATTCTGTGCCTTTGAGCATCCTGCTAGTTCTGCTCCAATTGATCTTTACTCTCAACTCCTTGTTTAGCTAACTAGGACATATCCTTCAAGTATTTCCTTCCCAAGGAATGAATCCTTTGATGACCAGATTCCATTTCTCACTATCCCTTACTGCAAAGACTCTGCCAAAATCCCTGACTGATTAAATATTCTTGTAAGTCTCTGTGACATTTTGACATGGATAGATGTTAAGGCTTGTCACACTGAGTTTTATTAATGATTATTCAGTTACCTGCTGTATTTTTTTTTTTTTGAGAGGTTTTTGCTATAGGGCATGTGCGCTCACCAGACAGACAGAGTGAGACAAAGAGACAGAAAGCGAGAAATCACCTCCCAGGGGGAATGGCCATACCGCAATCCCTTCTCCTCCATTCTCCTCTCGGGATCTTGGGCACGCATGCACACGTGCCTGGCATGAGTTTTAAGCCGCCGGGTCCAGGACATGAACTGCGGTCGACTTCATGGGAGTCCAGCGACATAGCCATTACGCTAACTGCTGGTCCCCTGTATTTTTCCTTGGGCGGTAAATTTACTGAGAGTTATAACTTTTCCTTTTATTTGTATATAGCTAGGGTCCAGAACCAATATAGTTTTCATATATCATATGTATTAAATGAATTAATCCATCAAAAATATCATGATCTATATCATAATATAAGGACATTGAACTGGAGTCAAGAAATTGAAGTTGAATCCTTACCTAGTCATAAATAGATAACAAGTAAGTCACTTAATCTCTCCATGTCTTAATTTCACTTTTCATAAAATGTGGATAAATGCCCTCCTTACTTTATATCACCATTATAAAGGAAGAAAAAGTATATAAAAGAATTTTGAGGAAAAACAGAGGAGTTTATATGCAATGCCATAAGTTATTACTGTTTGTCTATCACTCTATTTACCAGTGATCACTGTTTACCTAACTTACTGCTAATAAGTGTTTCATTTACTTTTGTAAATGGGTTAATCACAGAAACAAACTTATTTTTTTTCTTTTTCTTTTTAAAATATTTGCAAGAGGATATGTGTACTTGCTAGAGAGAGAGAAAGAAAGAGAAGAGAGAGGGAAAGAAATACTTGTATTGGGGGTTGGTTATAACACAATCCCTTCTCCATTTCTCCTTTCAAGATTTTGGGCACATATGCATGTGGGCCCAGTATATTTCTCAAGCTACCAGGTCCAAGACCTGAAACATGCAGTCACCCATGTGGGATCCAGCTGCCTTCACCACCACACCACTGGCTGGTTGACAAGTTCTTTATTGCTGTTATGGTGCATCTGCCCGGTACTCTTCCATACTGGACAAGGAATCTGTATGTTTGTTTACATTTAGAAACTAGAAAATAAATGAGCTGCCAGAAATGATTCCAGAAACTCGGAAACCCTGAGATAGGGAAAGGCTAGTTACAGAGGGTAAAAAGATAACAGATCTCTGACTGTAAGAAACCTAACAGTGTGCTGGAGGGAGACCAACGTGTGGCAGTATAAGAGAGAGAAAACAGTCTAAGTATCTTATGGATATGAGTAGAGGTACAAAGGAATATAGTATAGGTACAAAGAAGAGTGATTCGGTGGTGGTCAGGAGTACATTCATTCACAAGATACAACTTTCACAGACTGAGCAAAGGAGTAGATTTGATTCAGATAGGCAAGGAACTTAAAGGCATCCGGATTAGCAGAGGCAGGACCAGAACATAGGGTAGAGCTGACAGTGGGAATGAAGGCAGCCACATGTATGTCCCACTTGTGTCATGAAGGCAGTATTGGGCATGCAATATTTGGGGCTCTTTTCTGAAAAACTATTCCAGATCCTGTAAGAATTCAGGTTTTCATTACACGAGTCTCAGTTTTAGAACTATGAAGCTGCTATAACCCTTTTGGTTTGTTTATACATCTGTCCTAGCTTAGACTGTGGGTTCTTCAGGGATATGGGATTTCTGTGTCTCAGAATGATCACTGACTGGCATACGATAAATATAATATTGAGAGAGAATAAAAGTTGAATTATCATAGTAAAATTTTAAGTAAACAATTCATAAGAACTTTAAAAATGATTTTAAATAATTGTTTATTTAATTCCATTTGTTATTATTATTTCTTTAATTTGACCAGAAAGAGACAGAGAAAAGGAAAGTGAGAAAGCAAGCTGCCATGTCTGGGACTCAAACCGTGGTCGGCCATGTGGGAATCCAGTGCCTTTAGCCACCATGCCACCTTCTGGCCCCACAGAGATCATTAAGAATCTAAGAGAGAAACCATTGCATCTTAAAGAGCCAAGTAAGATGAAATATGAGAACAGGAATCTGGAGACCTGGGTTCAACCAGTCAGGTTCTAGCTATATGATTTGAGCCTGGAATAAAGCCTGTTGAGCTCCAGGTAATCACTTACACTCAGCATCATGGGAGTAAAATAACTTATATGTGCAAAAGGGCACTTTTTTTTTTCTGTATGAGACCTAAGACTCCACACCAAATTGTCATTTAATGTCTTTTGTTAAATTGATTATAGACATACCCATGGGGCAAGAACTAGACTTAACACAGTAAAGGTAATGATATCCAAAAGATCTGTTCCTAAACTAGAGGCCTTGTGGAATGATGGTGAAGTCATGGGTACCAAAGCTAAAGTACCTGAGTGTGAATCTCCTCTCTGCTGTTTATTGGTGTATGACCCGTTATTTAATCTCTGTGGGCCCCCATTTATCAGGATTTATTGTTTCAGTTACTACTTTAACACTGGGGATTACAGGAGTGATCAAAGTCTACAAAATCCCTGGAACCAGCATTTGGCGTAATGCCTATGTCGCTGGACTCCCATGTAGCTGACCACAGTTTGAGTCCTGGACCCAGTGGTTTGCGCTCACGCCGTGTGCGTGTGTGTGTGTGCCCAAGATCCTGAGAGGAGAATGGAGGAAAAGGGATTGTGGCCATCCCCCTGGGGGGTGATTTCTCACTTTCTATCTCTCTGTCTCTCTCTGTCTTTCTGGCGAGCGCATGCGCCCTATAGCAAAAACTCTCCTCACCCCACCGCCCCAAAAAAAGTAAACAAAATTCTTAATTTTACGTAGGTTATATTCTATAATGATGATACTAGTACCTATATCATAGGATTGTTGTGAGGATTAAATAAATCTTTATATATAAAGTACCTACAACAGTGCCTGGCAAATAGGAAGTATATAACAACTGTTACATACATATTGCCATTATTGTATAAAACACTGATGTGTGTGTATTTAAAAGGTATGAGTATCCATGGTATCCTATTATTCTTCAACATCTGTTTCAAATAACAGTCCTAAAGAAATCTAAGCCTCAAAGGATTAGAATTTAGTAAATTCTGGCTTCCTTTTATGTCCTGGTTGAAGTGATTTTCTCACTCTGTTTGGGCACTGCTTTGGCTCCCCTGCCTACGTGCTACATTAGTGCCGAATTAACACTCCTTGGAATGATTCTGGGATCTTCCCACATGCCCATTTCCTATGTATTTTGAGTTGTATGAGTTACTTTCTTATGTGACATTCCCCTACAACCCTCTAGCCTAGCCCTAATCACCCATCATAAGAAACATTTTTCATCTCTTTTTAAATTTTTTTTTCTTTTTTAATTGCCAGAGTGTGTGTATGCTCATGAGAAAGAGGGAGAGAGAGAGAAAGTATCCTGTGATGAGGCATGGTTACACCACAATCCTTTTTCCTCCATTCCTCCTCATCAGTCTTTAGGGCATACATACTTACGTGTCTGGCATGTTTTTTAAGCTGCTGGGGTGTTCATTCCTTTGTGGGACCAGGTGTCTTTAATCTTTAAGCTAGGGGACCAGCTCTCAGTTCACTTGGGGAACACATGAACATATGCCTGAAATGTTTTTCAAGCTGTTGGGGCTTAGATTTGAGTTGCGATCGGCCGTGTGGGAGCTGACTTCCTTAACCGTTGATTTACAAGCCTAGCCCTCAGCCGCCTTTTCAGAAAATGCTTTTTGTCAATACCATTCTTTTGGTCCCAAGCATTTCCTCTCTGAATCATAAGCCCTGTATATCCATGCATGGTTTGTCTCTCAAGACATGGATTGATAGGGGCAATAACATGGATTGATAGAGGCAATATCTTACATTTCTTTACACTTTCCCACAGACCTGTGAACAATAGATATTTTAAGTTTATTTTTTCTAGGCTTTGATGGACTTTCTCTTTGTAGTGAAGCCATGAGGGGGTTTCCTACTGTGGATATTGTAAGCGTAACAGCCTGCATAAGAGTTAGGATGGCTCTCAGGTAAAGGAAGATGTAAATAACAGTAAGAAGGGATAGGATTGGTCTAAACATTGCAATCTGCATGTCCTGTGAAATTAGCTTATGAAACTTCAGTGAGGAATGGAAAAAGTGAGTCTTCCCTGGCATTTGTTGTTATGAGTAACCATATGCAGGTATAAAAACAACTTAGTAAATATGGTGTGGTGAGTTGTTTCTCAAGTGTTAAGAGTTAGGTTTCATTTCACTGCTCAAAGTAACACTCAAAGTGTTATTCAGGAATCAACAAGCATCAGTAGTAGCACCTGGGAAGAAACTGGAACTGCAAACTCTCGGGCTTCACTCCAGACTTGCTGTATCAGAATCTGCATTCTAACAAGATAACCAGAGCACTCTTGTGCATGTTGAATGTTGAGGCTTGAACATTAAAATATTCCTATATCTGTGACTCTCTAAACCAATTAAATCAGAATCTGCAGGTAGGGTCTAGGCACTAGTATTTTTTAAAGTTCCTCAGATGATTCCAATGTGTAATCAAAATTGAGAACCACTATTTTGGAATTTTGTGAATTGGTCAATGCTTAGGAAAGGAGAAATTTGAATCTTTAGTTTTTTTTTTTTTTTAACTATATGCTAGATGCTCTATAGGTAAATTTATACACTGTTTGATAAATTCTCAGCCAAAAGACATTCTTTCTTCTGTCATGTTGTATTTGTTCTGCATATTAATCCTATTCCTAGCCATAGCTTTTATGGATTGATTGTTCTGATGGCCTATAGACTGTTGAGCAGGGACAGATTCCCTGCAATGGGTTCAGTCAGACATTGCCAGTGCAAAAGCCAAAATGTCTGATGTTGGGTTAGGCTCTGCAATGGTATAAACACGGGCATCACTTCAGTGGTCTGACGTGGAATAAGGATTGGATTTGAGCATTCAGCAATAGTAGTGTTCAACAATGAGAGCTGAGGGTTAGTAAGAGAACATAATCCAAGAGGCAAACGTGTAGGACTAAAATTCAGATATAAATTCAGCACCCTAGAGCTCAAGAGAATACAAGAACAACTTGACTTGAGAGTCAAGTCAAGGTGCAAGTGAAGCCAGAGGTCCAGGAAATTTAAAGTGAATTAACTTAGTTTCTCTAGAATTTTTTTGTTATTTTCTCATTATTCTGGTTACAGAATAAGCTGGCCACTGACAGCGTAGAGTTTGTGTAAACAAATATTAGCCTTCTGAGAGGCGCTGACCTACTTCAATTAGTACTTTTTTCTTGCCTGTGATAATGGTCTTCTGCAATTAATTTCCTCTCCTTATTGTAAATATAATTTGTTGTGAAATGCAAGACTTCAGTGATGGGACACAAGAATGTCCATCAGAACTTCAAAAGATCCAATGATAAATTTAATATAAGGGTAAAGAAGAAGGTTACTTGAAAGTGAAATTAGGTAGTCATGAATTGTTTATGATTGAGGTCAAGTAGGAATGGAGGAGATTATATACCCTTTTCTTTAGTATAGAATCATTTTTCCCTTCATGAGCCCAGAACACAGGAAGAAGTATCAAGACATTTATGGGTTGGCAAGGGTAAATATTATTTGACCAGCTCCTTTTATTCCAAAGAACACCTCAAAAATATAATAAATTATAGTTTTAATTGAGCCACAGCATCTTATAAAGCTTCAAAGAGGGGCCAGCCGGTGGCATGGAGGTTGAGGTGCTGGACTCCCATGTGGCCAACAGCAGTTTCAGTCCCAGGCCTGGCAGTGTGCTTTCTCACTTTCTTTCTCTCTCTTGCACATGTGCCCTAAGTAAGTTTAAAAGATAATAATAAACAAAGTTAAATAAATCTTTGAAGAAAACCTTCAAAGCGCTGAAGTGGTAGGGATCTACCATGCTGTCCAGTCATTTATGGGTGGTGGCATATACATTTCTATATTTTTACAGACTATCAGAGATATTCTATGGTTATTCTAAAGGTACAACAGGACTCAGTGGTGTGGGAAGATAGGAATGAATGCGCATTTCTCCTTCTGAAGGCAGCATAAGCATCTTAGCTCCACCAAATGACTTTGCAAATAATAGACTTCCTAGAGGTAGATGATCAAAAAGAAAATATGAGAGAATTTAATTCCTTAGTTTTTCCTAGTAGAGCAGAATAGTGAAGTCACTGTACAAATGGTAGTCTAATGGTTGCAACCTGGAATTCAAATATGCTAAGTTGGAAAGGTCCTTAGCAATAATTAAGGTGAGTCCTTTACTAATGAGGAATCTGAGGTCCAAAGAGGTGAAGTAGTTTTTCCAAGGCTACAAAGTTTTCTGATGTCTTGAAGTAGTCCTGAATACTGTAATAATTGCAGATTATCAGGCCTATTGTTTCATAGAACAGAGCTGTTCCTGGTCCAGAAAGGTTGCATGGAATCTAGCATCCTCTTCACTCACCACAGAGAAGCTACTTCCTTCTGAGCATTACTGCTTGCCTTTGGTTATTCAGGCAATCAGTTATCTTAGTCTCCACCTACTCTCTGTTGGTTTATTTCCCTGTCCATTAGTTAGTTCTCGGAAGGAGAGGAAAAAAAAAAAAAAGGGAGGTAAAAGGCATTCCATCCTTCACCCATTAGTGGTGTGGTTTGGTGGGAGTGTGGTGGAAAGATTGAAATAGTTTTTGGTGATTACTTGTAGCTTTTATTTGTTCTAAAATATTAGCAATGCAATTAAAAAAAAGTCAAGGACTTAGCTGAAAATGCATTGGCACTCTTACCCTGAAAATTTCCCAGTGTTTCATGGTGCAAATGCCAATGTTGAACCTTATTTAGTCACAAAAATCACTAATCGTTAGTCTCCATGTTTATTTCATGATTTATATTCCTGTTAGAAGCATTGTGGGTTTTAGATATCAAGTTTTGTATTTGTAAATGTGTTTGAGTGTGTGAGTGAGTGAAGGAAGGTAAGTTCCCAGGCTTTTCTAAGCTGAGAATGTCACCATATGTGTGAACAAATGCTTTCCTAGCTGATACTGGGTGTAAACCACTTGAAATATTGGAGGAGAGCCAACATTTCATCATCTTGGCCCATCTCTGCACCAGTGTAATGCTCTCATGTGCTGTTTCCTAGTAATGAAATGCCGAAGGCTTGTCCAAAATGCCAATGATAATACACCTATTTTCATCTAGCATAGTCGCTGTAGTTCACATAGTTACTTTCCCAACTGAAAAATGCTGGTAAACCAGCAAGGCAAGGCCATGATAAGTACCTGCTTACAGTTACTGGCAAACAGCAAAGACAATTAAATTTCGGTATTGAGTCACTTGTCAACTGGGCAGGCTGACTTCAACTCCTACCACTGAGTTCTCAAGCTGCGTAGGATTTTGCCATATTGAGCTTAGTTTGCATTAATAGATTTGTCCTACGAAACTCTAGAAATGCCAAATGTTTTTAACAGCGTCTGCATGCCTGTATTTTAAAGCATGTGCAATACTTTCCATTCTAGTTTCTGAACTGAAATTGGATTGTTGATGTCAGGAGGGGGGATTATTACATGTATTGATGCATGGTAAGTAGACAAAATGTGACTCCTCTTCACTGGTTAAAGAATCTGTGCAAATACCAACTCAGCCTCCCCCATACATGAGTCTTCTCTGTCACTTCAGTGGGAGTTTTATGTGGGAATTAAGAAGAGAAAAATGTCACCCAGAGTGTGTCTGATCATGATTTAATATCTAAGCCAAGAAATCTTTAGAAAGTGAAAGCTCCTACCCACATTGCACTAAATCGTGGACACATGCAGAAATGGGCCTTAGACGAAGACTTTGCAGAGCTTTGCATGGTATAAGCTATAAGCTAGGTCATTTTATATTTGATAAACCGGGGTTGATATTCTTAAGAAACTCTCATATTAGGACACTTTATTGGAGTATAAATGATAGAATGCTTAGTGTTTACATTGGTTCTGTCTTTGAAAGATTAGAAAAGTTCTAGTCAATATCTGCTGAGGAAAGAAAGCCTAAAACAGTTTAAATGAAATAGGGGGTGGGTATCGGGGGGATAGGAAGTGGGAGAGACAAAAGAGGCAGAGTGTGTGTGAGAACCAAAGTCTTCCTCTACCAAACTAATGAATTATACCTTTCTGTATGATTAAGATGCATTCATTGGAAATTAGAGTCCATATAATTTTGATTACTATTAAAACAAATACATACACCAAACAAGCACAACCATGTTTTATTACAATAAATAATGGAGCTTATGGGATCAGTTGACGGCATTTAAATGCAGTCCCATCCCATGTTTCCCATGGGGTAATTATATGACTCAGTCTACTGGACACCCAGCTGAGCCAAAGCAGATTTACAGGAGTGAGGAGAGATCAGCCTGAGATTGCTTTTGCTTGACTTTTGCGTTGCTGAATTAGTGTAGAGCTGGGTGTGATCTTCAGGCTGCACCATTAGTGGCCTCCTCAACTAGGGAGTATTTATTAGTAAAAAATCTGGTATGGCATAGTTCTGGCCCTACTCACATTTGAAAAATAGAGAAACATGAGAATCACTGAGAATAAAACTTACGTAGCTTTTTCTTGGAGACCTGAGTTGGCCATATTGAATCCACAAAGACTAGAAACAATGATGCCCCTGTCTATGTAAGGACATGCAGCTAATCTGCCTTGGTGCCATCTAGCCATTGTTCTTTAATGCAAACACATTCCACCCGAATCCCTGGCTCCACCACAATGTGGTAGTTTTCATTACCTCCAAGGAAAAAGTTTTTACTTATTACTTTTTTTTTTTTTTAAGAGAGGTTTTTGCTACAGGGCACACATGCGCTTGCTGGAAAGACAGGGACACAGAAAGCGAGAAATCACTCCCCCAGGAGGACGGCCCCTCTGTAATCCCTTCTCCATTCTCCTCTTGGGATCTTGGGCGCACACACACACACACACACACACACACACACACATGCTGGGTTTGGGACTCAAACCATGGTCAAATACATGGGAGTTCAGAAAAGTAGCCATTATACCATCTGCTGGTCCTTTTACTCATTACTTTAAAATGCTTTAGCTGCAGCTCCCAGAAACAGTCCATGCAGCACTTCACATAATAGCAATTCATGTTTAGAACCTTGTATGAGGGTCTTTAAAACTGTACTGGGGCACCTGAAACCCATTTCTAGACTAAACATAAATAACTTTTTAAGACAAATCAATAAAACAGAACATCCTGTTTCAGACAGAATTTTACCAATACCTTATTAGTGGCATCATTACTTGAACTGAAACTCTTGTCTAGCATGGCGCTTTGGGGAGTCTTATCATTACAAATGTGGACTGAGTTTTGTCGTATAAGTTTACATGCTGTTCTCAACCACTGGACTCGAATTCGTTTTAAGGGTGATGAATAAGTTGTCTTTAATTGGGTTTCTCAACCAGTATTGTTTTCTCCTATGCAGATATAAGCAATACTATTGCCCCCATTTTATCCCAAAGTGATATTACAAATAGGGCAGAAGTCCAGCTGGCATGGACACTGTTGTAGAAAAATCCAAAGCAGTGCCAGTTGGAAGATTCTAAGTGCTTGGCAAGCAATACAATTTATCCTTTTGAACAAGAAAATTTACCCACAGAGACTGTTTTTTTTTTTTTGTAAAGCCTACCATGTAATATCCGTTTTAAGTTCCTAAAAAGTATTGGGAAAATCCAAATCTTAGAAGATGCTTTCTACTCATCTCCAAGGAAATCCAATGACTGAATTATTAACTCTGGATTATGTTATCACTGTACTTTTTGATGATGTGTTTGGGCATTAGAGGATTAACTGGTGCCTCGTGTAGGAGTTATTTTTAAGCTGAGTTCATTTGAAAAGAATTCTTTACAAATTTAACAAATTGCTATATGTTACCTTGTTTGGCCCAGAGAGTTGATACAAGTCTTGAAGCTAGAAATTGTGTGATAAATAATGCAAGACAGAAACTTGCCCCACTGATTAATCTCAGTCCTGTGAACCAGACAGGAGTGAGTCACAGACAGCCAGGTAGAGTTGATCTGGCAGACAGGTCTAGATGAAAGACAAACACCATCATGGATCTATGGGTCATATAAAATAAAGAAAAAAAAATATTCAGAAGTTTTAAACTGATTCCCCATTTAAGACATTGCCACACAACACAATTTTATTTACAGATTCTTTAATAATAAACACAATTAAATCAAATCGAATTAAATAGAAGTTCTAGGACTTACTATTTCTATCAATTGCATGGGTGTAAATACATCCTTAAAATGACAATTTCTGGACTTCATCAAATCTCTCATCATTTCACCTTTTTCTCAAACTGGTGTGGTTAAACTTTAATGGGGAAAATTTTGTATACATAAATTTTGGGGTTTTTTTGTATGTGGGTTTTCAGGGAGCCATCACCTTCTCCTTCTTCCTTTGGCTTTTTTATCCCTTGTTATATTCTACATATTTTTGGAGTCTCTATATGGAAGCCATTATTTTAAAACCTATAGTATGCCTTTATCTTGAGAGGGAGAGAAGAAGAGAGAAGAGAGAGCATGCCTTAAGTTTGAAGTTCAGTGGGAAATATTTACTCAATATGCAGAAATATAAAGATGTTATCTTGGGACCAGCAGTTAGTGTAATGGCTATGTCGCTGGACTCCCACATAGTTGACCGCAGTTTGAGTCCCGAACCCGGTGGCTTAAACTCACGCCTGGCACATGTATGTGCGTGCCCAAGATCCCGAGAGGAGAAAGGAGGAGAAGGGATTGCGGTGTGGCCATCACCCCGGGTGATTTCTTGCTTCCTGTCTCTATATCTCCCTCTGTCTTTCTGGCGAGCGCCCTATAGAAAAAAACTCTAAAAAAAAAAAAAAAAGAAAAAAGATGTTATCTCATGATGGACTCTAATCATGTAAAATATATTTTTTTAACTAATTGCTTCCATCAAACTAATATAAAATAAAAACTGATATGGTGGGGGAGGACCAGCAGTTAGCATAATGGCTATGTCACTGAACTCCCATGTAGTCGACCATGTTTTGAGCACCAGACCCGGTGGCTTAAATTCACGCCGGGTATGTGTGCACGCGTGCCCAAGATCCCAAGAGGAGAATGGAGGAGAAGAGATTGTGGCGTAGCCAGTCCCCCTGGGGGGTGATTTCTTGCTTTCTTTCTCTCTTTCTCTCTCTGTCTTTCTGGTGAGTGCACATGCTCTATAGCAAAAAACCTCTACAAGAGAAAAAAAAAAAAAAAAAAAAAAAAAAAAAAAAAAACCAAAAAACTGATAGCATATTTCTGGTGATTTTTCACAGTTGACTGGTCTCAGATATTATAAGACACCCAGGGACCAGCAGTTAGCATAATGGCTATGTCACTGGACTCCCATGTAGTCAACCACGGTTCGAGTCCTGGACCTGGTGGCTTAAACTCACACCAGGTGCGTGTGTGTGAGTGCCCAAGGTCCCAAGAGGAGAATGGAGGAGAAGGGATTGTGGCATGGCCATCCCCCCTGGTGGGTGATTTCTTGCTTTCTCTCTCTCTGTCTCTCTCTGTCTTTCTGGCGAGTGCACATGCCCTATAGCAAAAACCTCTCCTAAATAAATAAATAAATAAGACACCCAAACTCCAATGTAAATGGGATATATCTTGAAAGTTTGGGTAAGAATTGAATTAGGGGTTTTGTTGTTGTTGAGATTTTTTGTTATAGGATACATGATACTCACAGGAGAGACAGAGAGATGAAAGCAAGAAATCACCCCCCAGGGTGATGGCCACATTGCAATCCATTCTCCTCTGTTTTCCTCTCAGGATTTTGGGCATGCACACACATGTGTCCAGTGTGTTTTAAACCTCCATGTCTGGAATTCAAACAGCTGTTGATTATGTGGGAGTATAGTTGCATAACCACTATGCCCTCTGTTGGTCCCAGTAATGGGGATTTTTTGAAGCCAAAGAGTAGGTATATGTGGAGAGATAGTTTTAAGGTTTGATTTACCTGAGATGGACTCATGCTAGTACTTGCTAGTACTTCCTGGGACTTAGGTTGGAATACAAATTTTGAAAATTTTCTTTTTTTTTCAGCTTTTATATTTGCATTTATTCTTCATTTAATCTTTTAAAACACCACTATAGATAAATATTAAAACAAAAACAATAGCAAGTAGTGAGCATATTATGATTCACTCATTCTCTACTGCATATAAAATGCCAGCAGTGTTATTTACTGGTCCCTTAAGAGGTCTGACACAGAACACCACCTCGGGGATGATGTTCATCATCCTCATATGCTTCTCCATTGTAATGGCACCATCTTTTCTGATTTGGATCAAACTCCACCAGTTCTACCTGGTCCATTTCATCAGTCTCTTCTACTTCCTTCCTTTCAGGTAGAAGTTTTTCCAGCAAAGAGAGTTTATCAGGAGACAGAAAGCCATTCTCAGGGAAGTTTAC
>NW_006159731.1:107204-118192 GCF_000334495.1 Tupaia belangeri chinensis | reverse complement strand
CTGGCTCCAGTCCTGGTTCTTGGTCTCCTTCACCATGGAATGTTATCTTCTGGCCGTTTTTCATGCCTCTGTCAATATGAACTTCTAGAATCTTTTTCTCTCGAACTATCTTCCTTCCATTGCAACTTTTACATCTGTCTTTAGGACTGATCCGCTCTCCATGGCCTTGGCACTCCATGCATACAGACTGAATTTGCTGAACCATTCCAGGTCCTATCTGATGAATTCTTATTTGCATTCCAGTACCTCAGCAATTGGGACAGCACTCTACTGCTCCTTTCTTACCACCTCAGCCTTCACATTTGTCACAAATCACATTCTTTGCAGGGCCAGTGTTCTTGTTGCACCATTATATAAATCTTCTAAGGTTACCGACAGCTTATGTACAACGTTTTTACCTCTTCTTTCTCTCTGCATCCTTCCTCCTCCTCCAAAAACATAGCAAAGATGTCCACTGGGGAGCCAAAACCACCACCTGCTCCATCCTCTTTAATTGCCTGCTCTCCTCCTTTGTCCTATAATTCCCTTTTCTTCACATTAGAGAGAACTTCATAAGCTTGAGAAATCTGTTTAAACTTCTCGCCTTCATTTGGATTCTTATCAGGGTGGTACTTCAAGGCCAGTTTCCTATAAGCCTTGTTCAAGTCTTCCTGGGTAGCATTGGGCTTGACCCCCAACACATCATAGTAAGTCATTTCTTTCACCATTTTCTACAGCCAGTGAGCAGGCTTAGGCCGGCATGGGGGAGTGGGAAGGTGCGTGTAGCTGTGCACAGCTTGGGCAGCTACCGCTCCTCAGCTTCTTATGGAGCATTCTGGAAAGTTCTGCCAAAAATTTTCTTATATGAAATAAATGATCTATTGAATATGTTCTGAGGTGGCTATTTTTCCTCCAGGGGTGCAAAATTCTCCTCAAAATAAAAATCCTCCTAAATCTTCACTACCCATGATGGAAATAGAAATTGTAGCAACTAAACACTGTAATAAGAAACATGTTTGTCCACGTACTATTAATTTAGGAGAGATCTAATCAACCTGATTGACAATGTCTAAGCATTAATAGAACTTTTATTTAGATCCTAAAGAGGATTCTTTTGTAAGATGCTTTTATTCTCAGACTACACTCATTTGTTTGAAGACGTAACATCACCTAGTTATTAGATAAAAAAACATTTGACTTCCAGTCCCAGCCCCAACTCTAGCAAACTCTTTGACCTCACTCAGAAAAGGGCAGCCTAAACCTTATTGCTAGCAATGGACTCTGTGACCTTGGGTAAACCACTTACTCACTGTATCTCCACTCATCTATCTCTAAAGTGGACTCCTCTTGGCTCTCTCCCTTGTGGAGATGTTATTAGTGTTAAGGAGATAATATTGGTGAATTGCTGTGGGTCTCTAAGAAGAAAAGCACACTTCAAATAGAAGCACCATTATATTGTTTTGCAATCAAGTTATATGGTCCTCTCCTTCAATTATCCCATTCTGCTGTTGTGTTTACTTCAACAGTTAGGTGTGTCTACTCTAACTGGTCAAACCAATCCTTATCTGTTATGTCTTTCTCTATTTCTGTTAGCTATCCTATTTTGCCTATCTTCCCAAGTTGATTTCTTTAGGAATCCTCTATGAGTAAGTGGATCATATTGACCATAAAAGCATGGCTTTTTAGAGAGAGGCCTGCACTGTATAATATATGAAGTGATGGTAAAACAACATACAGTAGCTTCTAGTATTTTCAAATGATTATGTACAATAAAAATAATAATTAATGATGCAAATTTAAAGTGTACCTTTCATCTGGTCATCTCAAAGTATTTTAGAAATGCTAATTAAATTTCACAACATCCCTTACCATACATATTATTATTTTCATTTTGCAAGTGAAGAAACTGAGGTTTAATGAGGTTATGTGACTGTGCACAAGGGCATAGAATGAGTCAGTGTCAGGAAGAAAACTTAGTGTTTTTAAAGCCCATCAAAAGCTTTGCATCTTAGCTAATTAGCACTCTATAATTTCAAGAATGGACGATACTAGGTAGCCACCAATGGTTCCCAATATTCAAATTTGACATTCTAGTGCCCTGGCTAACTGATGCACTTCTTTCCCAACTTATTTCTGTTCTTAACTTTTGGAAGCTTTCTTTGGCTTCTTACACTTGGCATATGTAGGCTATGCAGCTCAAATTGGTTACTGTCATACTAACTCTAGTCTAGCTGAAGTATAGGATGGGGACAATTGTAAAAGTCAGCACTAATCTGATGCTAATAAATCTACATGAATAGACATTCATATCCTTCTCTGTCCCTTGTGAAACTGTAGCAGACAATTTTAGTAGACTGCATAGCATTTAATCACTAGAAAAATAACAGTCTATAAAGGTGATTTAATTTGATTTGAGAGGAATTAGAAATTGACTACCCACCACTAATAACCTAAAACCTATGAATTGGTTTCGAGAACTGGAATAGAATGTAGTCTATAGCATTAGGTGAGTCACACCCCTTTTCAGTTTGGATGAGTTAGGGTCATGCCATACCTGCCTCTGTGCTAATTTGGGATAACTTCAAAGATTGTAACTCAAATAGTTTTTCCCCCAAAGTGCAACAACATTGTCTTCTCATGAACAAGTGTCCCAAAATGTCTTGTCTAATCTATGAAATCATTTAAAAAAAAATTCAGGAAGGGAGAAGTATCAAACCAGGGAAATGAATTTACTTTTGTGATCAGAATTGTGCTCTAAGTAGGGAATTCTAGTGATTGTCCAAGGCAGAAGAGGCAAAGCTGCTCAGTAGTTAAGAGCCGCAGATGGGGTCAGAGTTAACCTGGCTAGTTGCCTTCCTAGATATTTGACTAACCTTGGATAGATCACTTTGAAATTGTTTTATCACTTATAAAATGGAAATACTCTTTTTCTATCCTGGGTTTTGTTGTCAAATAAATTGAGGCTTTGTAGGAAAATCATGACTATGACACCTGGCATGTAGGGGACATTCAATACATAGTAGCTATTAGTATTAATATTACTATTTGAATTATATCTTAATTAATTGAAGAAAAGATGCTAATCAAAGTGGTGGAGAGCCAATGGGTGGTGTGGTAGTTAAGGCAATGGATTCTACAGAGCTGACTCTGTGGTTCTAGTACTGGACACAGAGGCTAAAAAACACAAAAGATGCATGTGCATATGTGCCCCAAACCCTGAGAGCAGGATGGAGAAGGGATTGCAATCCAGCCCCCAGGGGGGTGATTTCTCACTTTCCCTTTTTCTCTGTCTCTCTCTGTCTCCCTCCAGTGAGCTCACATACCTTATGACAAAAACCTAAAAACAAAACAAAAAACTGATGGATATTTGAAAGGGCAAAAAGACAGAGTAAGTCTAAAATAAAATAGGTGGTAAACTAAATCCCCTGGTATTCATGATTAAATAAACAAGGTAAAAAAAGGGTCAAGTGCATGACCAGATGGCAGTTAGGGACTGAAGCAGGACTGTAAGCAGGAATGTAAGTCACGTTTGTTACAGGAGAAAGAGGGTATAGAAATTGGCACAGACTACTAGCATGTTCTCTTTAGCAAAATGTGATTGCTACCTTGGTATATTATGATGGAAAAGTGTTCTCTGTAAGTCTAGCTTTTCTTTTGATGTTTCCCAGGGAATTGCATTTGATTAATGCCCTGAAGTACTTAACACCATTTTCAAAGAAGTCTTAAAAATATTTGTGAAAATAATAAGACCAAAGTTAAAGTTAACGTAAAATAAAAGGGAAAAATCCATTCCAGATGAGGTTGAAAGTGAAATACAAATAGCTTTTTGCTTGAAAAAAGCTAGAGGACTGATTCATAAAAAATGCATCTGCCATTTAGATATAAAAAGTACTTAGGAGGAAGAGAGGAAGGTAGCTTTTTTTTATCTGAGGAGAGTAGATGTTTAGGAAATCTGACATCATTTTCCCTTTTCCTGGACTTCCAAAAAGATCTATGCAATCTGAATTAAGGCTATGGGCAGGAAAATCTCACTGAAATTCACAGTCTAGGACTCCAGAACAATGCATGAAAATAAAATCTGTAATAGAAGACCCAGAGTACTAATTTCTCAATACATGATCTGAAATTCACATCAAAATCTTTATATTTAGATGTTTATCTACCTTTTTTATTCTTTTAATTTTTGTCAGTGGGCATATGTACTGCCAGAGACAAAGAGAAGGCGAGACCAGTAGGGGGACAGGGAAAGGGCAGAAGATGACTAAAAAACAAACCCATAGGACATGGTCAAGCCTCATTCTGTTCTTCTCCATCTCTCCTTCCTTTTGGGATTCTGAGTATATTCATATGCCTGGTGTGTCTCTCAATTCATAGACCTGAGACTTGAACCATATGGTCAGCCATATAGGATCTAGGTGTCTTAAACACCAGGCTATGGACTTGCCTGTTTACCCAACTTGATTTATTAATCTGTTTTCTTCAGTATTTACATACTACAGTCCAATTGTTGCCTCTAGATGGGTCTCTGGAGAATTTTGATTTTCCTTCCATTAATTTATAGGTCATTGATCCCAAGATTACCTCTTAATTACCCCAGATGGCATAATAGTTATTTTGCTGGACTGGTCTCCCACATAGTTGACAACAGTTTGAGTCCCAGGCCTCGTGGCTTAAATTCATGCTGGGAGCATGTGCGAGCATGCCCAAAATCCTGAGAGGAGAAGAGATTGTAGCGTGGTCATTCCCACTCCCCCTGACCCGAGGGGTGATTTCTTGCTTTCTGTCTCTATCTCTCACTCTCTCTGTCTTGTGAGCACACTTGCCCTATAGCAAAAATCTCTCTAAAAAAAAAAAATTACCTCTTAATTGATTTGCCTATCTCTAATTTCTTCTTTAATCAATTTATTCCTCATAGATGCTGCCAAAATGATCAAAAATGAAGAGTAAAACTCTTCAGTACTTCCTTATATTTTCAAATGAGATAAAAATATTTGAGCTTATTAAGATGACATTCTTAAGCCAGTTCCCGGTGTGTGATTAGGGCTGTTAAATCCCACATGGCCAACTGCACTATTTGAGTTCCAGATCTGGTGGTTTAAGAAACACACCAGACATGCATACATGCCCAAAATCCTGAAAGGAGAGAGAATTTGGTAAGAGACTGTGGCATGATCATGCCCCAGGGAGGGTGCTTTCTTGCTTTCCCTTGCTTGCTTGCTCGCTCTCTCTCTCTTGGGCTAGAACACAGGCCTTCTGGCAAATTAAAACAAACACACAAAAAAGAATGACATTCTTGTGCCTTCAAAATAAGGACCAAATTAGTTTTTAATTTCTGACAGATCAGCCTGTCACCTAAATACATTTTCTACTTCATGCCATTTAAGCAGCCAGTGTTGATATTGATGTGGCAAAACCAAACCAGTTTGAGGAATAATGAAACAGAAAAATCTATGGCATACCAGCTTCTGGAACATAACAAAAGCAAAGAAAGACTAGGGACACAAATAGAATCCATAGTTTACATAGGGTGATGAGGAAACTAGGCAAAACAATAAGCAAGATTATGTTATAGGTTAAGAATTTGCATAGACTCATTATTACTGTTATTATTCTCATTGATTTTTATTCTATTAGCTGGTCTCAGGAGAATACAAGCTGAATGTAACTTTATGCTCTTTTACCACTCCTTATTTCCACACCTGGGTGGAAATTCTCTTCCAGTTCTCCTACATAATGAAAAGACTCCAGTTACTTTCAAGAAATAAAGAGTTCAGCCAAGTTTAAAAGCAGCTCTTGGCCATGGAGGCATGAGAAAGAGCAATTAACTAGTAGGGAGCAGGTGAGTGAAGCTAGTCCGTTGTTATCTGTGTTTCTGCCCTCTGGAACATGGACATGTTATGGTGGGATCCTTGGAGTTCCTCTACTGGAAAATTTAGACTGTAGTAAACTGCAGGTGAGGACCAGTTCTTCTCTGGGGAGTCAGCTACAATCGTTTACTTCATCCCTGAGGGCTCTCAACAGCCACTTTACTATTGGGACACAGGGGAGCCCTGTATGTACCTCTTTGGGAAAGTCCCTTTTAAGATGAGTCAGAGTGGCTCTTTTTCCACAGGAACCACATCTAAAACCAGGAAAACACGCCCCTTTGCTGTTTAATGGGTGGAGAAACAGTTCACTTTAGACACAGCTCCCTTTTTCTTTGCTCTACCAGCTCCATCCCATCTTTCACCTTTACATTTTTCTGACACCTGTCATTTATGAGTCCCTGTGTATTTCAAACTCCTAGAGACACAAGCCAAGGTCCCCGTTAGTCTCTTTCAAACCTCTTATACTATTAATGGGTATGGAGTAAGACTGTAGCTCCTTCTTACCTTGATCTAAAGGAAGTAAAATACTCTCTATATTTTTTACAACAAAATTTTCTCTTTTGATTATTTTCAACCTCAGTCTTTTACATGGTTATAGGCAAGTGATCACCTAATTCTACTAGACCTAGCTAGCTGGGGGCTATCCTCTTCTTTAATCTTATAAAGATGATCAAACATTTACTTTAGATTTTGTAAGCTATTAGTTTTGTCTTGACCTTTGTATTTCTACCAAAATTTCAGATAAACAGGAAGAGTTACATTCAACATCCTGTGACACAGGAGGGGTGCCAGTGCTGTAGCATTTATTTGAAGATATGTACCTCTGCACCCCGTGATGGGTCTGACCTCCACGCCTGCATGAGCTATGTTGCTATGAACTTTTAGGACTAGATTAGTTGCTCTGGTGTATTTTTCTGCCTGGGATACCTTTCCCCACCTCTACAAAACTTCCTGTCCTTTAAGATTCAGCTTGAATATTATCTTTTTTAATACAAATTTTCTGAGCTCTCTTGAACAGAAGGAAAACTTATCCCAGCCATATTTATCTAATATTTAGGAATCACACAGTGGCAATCACAGGTTTCAGAGTAAGACAGTCTCAGTTCAGCATCTTACTAGCTCTGTGTGGCCTCAAGCAAGTTCCTTAATATCTCTGTCTCCATCTGAAAAAAAAAGTGAAAGAGGAAGACTCTTATTTTATGTGATGTTGTTTGCCTAATAAAAGAAATAATTTATATGTAGTACAATATCTTAGTATGGACCTTATTCAGTGTAATAGATAGATGCCTAATATAGTAACCTATTACTACTACTAATAGTGCTAGCACTCTAGTTACTTTTTAGTGCTTATATTTCTTCTGCTATCACTGCAGAAGTAATACAATATGAACGCAACAGAAAGAAGGTCGATTTCTGTTTCCCTTGTCGGACTTTTTATCACTAGACTCAATTCTTTGTATGTACTAGGTAATTTAATTTTCTCAACTTCCTTATGAGGTAACCATAATTATCTCTTTTCGACAGATGAAGAAATCAAGGTCCAGAGACATGAAGTAACTTGTTCAAATTCCCACAGCTAACAAATGGCAGAGCCGGAAATGAAAGTGTTGGTTTGCCTCATGTCAACTCTCGTGTCAATAAAGACCATGTAGCACAGTAAAGCCCACAGGTTCCTGATGCCTATTTGCTTAATGTCCAGATTTTACAAAGCAGCATCACATACTCAGTGCTTTTAGTGAGTGTTAATTCTCTACTTGCATAACTGTACCTCCAATGTGATCTGGACCTGGAAAAATTCCTTGCTGTGGAGTATCATTGAAAATTCCCATGAATTTCTGTGAATCTTTCTGGTTTTAGAAGGAGAATTCCCTGAAAGAGCATCTCCACTTTCTCTCTCTCCAGAAGCCTTTATAGTAGCCATCTGGCCACTCATCTTGTCAAATGGAATTTCAAATGAACAGATTGAGACCAGCCAGGCTATTGCTATTAAACTGTGTCATACTTAATATGTATAGTGCATCCTTTCTGGAAACTTGAAATGTGTCATTATTTTTCCTTCAGTGTTCCAGTTTTGTCCCTGGCATAGTATATCTTTCCAGCTATGAAAGGCACTAAATTTTCCAAGTGCCAAAGATGAGCTATTGGGTTGTTGGAGCTATTGGTTGTTTTTCTTTGTAAAAATATGTCATGACTTTTCTGACGACCCTGTAGAATGTGTGATATGGATGGCTTCTAAAGTTCCATTTTCTCCATTCCTGGAATAGGATAGTTCTGCTACTTGGTTATCCCCATTGAGGTTTCAGACACATTGGAGTTAAGTTTGTAACAGGAAGGAGGCCTTGCTCTTCATCAGAGGCCCCTGTTTCTCAGAGATCTATGAGCTGCATTCTTAGGCAATTCTTTTCTTTAACAAGGATATTGCTTACTATCAGCTTGATGTGACCCTCAAATCTCCAAAGTTTACAGTTTAGTTTAATTTCAGGAATATAAAAATTTGCAAAACCATTTTTCCTCTCTCAAAAATAGATTAATTTGTAGAATAAGAGAAAAGACAAATGGCTTAACTGAATTCTCACCAAAAGTTTGGTTGAGATTTATTGGCCAATTTCAAAATAAACAAGTTGCAAGGACTGGCTTGGTGGTAAGTAACTCAGTAATGCACCAACTTAAATACCTCAAAAGTTTTATGTTTCCACTAATAACTTTTGTATAACATAGCTTCATTACTAAGGACCCTATTAATACTTACTTCTCTTCAAATTAAGGTAGGGAGAGATCCAAGGAATATTTAAGAACTTTGAGGTGCATTGACATAGGAATGTAAATAACCAAAAGGAAGGTAGATTAGTATTAAACAGAATATTGACATATATATGTTTGTATGTGTTTGCCATTTGATATTAAATTTTTACATATTACATATGTACCAATTCTTCTCTCTGTAATATATAATACCAATTTTTATATAACACCAAGATATCTCCTTTCCCTTTTTCCTCCTTCTCTCTTTATATATGTATCTCACATGCATACCATATATATATATATATATGGTATATATATGGTAGTATATATATCATATATGTAAACACACCCAAATAGAGAGAAAAATATATATCCATATATATTAAAAGGGAGAATATATATATATATACATATATATATATATATGTGTGTGTGTGTGTGTGTGTGACACACACACAAAGACAGACAGACAGAAAGAAGTACCAATTATATGTATATATATGTAGAGAAAAAGGATACACACATACACACACATATATGTATAGAAAGGAAGTATGAATTATATATAGTGCCATATACATACAATACATTTAGCTATTTAGCATATATAATATGTGTATTACCAATTATGTATATATCATACATAATAATATATAGTACCTGTGTTACTGTATGTATCATGCAAAATATATGTCTATGCATGTAAGACTGTCTATTTTCCTGTAACTTTTCTGTTACTATGTCTTTATGAAAGGCACAGGTAGAATAGCACCTCCTGCACAGCTTTGCAGTGCTTCTAGGCAGCCCTCTTCACTTCCTGTTTCATGCTCTCCAGCACTCTGCCGGCAGATGGCCTCTTCAGCTTGTACATAGTAATTATCCATTTATCGCGTGATGTCCTCACTTGACCTGTGTCTCCTTAAGGGCAAGGACTGTGCCTTATACTTGGCCTTCCCAACAAATGGGAGGTGCTCATTATCATATTAATGTATCCATGCCTTCCTAAACTCGTTTGAACTTTATAGTGATATCCTATTGCTATTAAGTTGGATAGTTTACAGTATTATTACACAATTTAGTGTACCTCAGTTACCAACATGTTCAATTTCAAAAATAGTGTCATCATAGCAATAAAATGTGTTTGGCCAATCCATTATTTGTTATTGCTGAAACTGAGTAACTATAAATGTTGGATATATCTTTGGCTATTCTGCCTCTCCTTTTCTATTGTATAAATCTGGAATAGTAAAACTAATCATACACTTATTCCTCAAAGTTGTGGTAGTGAATGATGAATAAAATGGATGAAATGCTTTCAGTTCTTAATCTGGAATTGAAGGTCTTTCACTGTAAGAGCCACTGCATGCTAATCACGGAGCAAGAGGTCCAAGTAGGTGCGGTCCTCATTTGGTAAGGCAAGGACATTAACTGTCATGAAGGCAAAGGCCACATTGACTTTGTTCCAGAATATTAGGTAATAGTTCGTTACTTAAAAGATACAATTCATGCATGGTTTAGCTCAAATATTGTTCAAGAATTGTATAACCTTTCTCCCTGAGAATTAGAATCTGTAAGCCAACATCACTGAGTCTTCCCTTCAATTAGTCTGGCCTCTTGTTAGTGCTGTTCAGTCTGCCTTTTTAAATACTAAGTTTTGGCTTCCTGGCCACTCATAAACACATAAACACACACAAATACACACACACAGCAGTTCATAAATGCAAATATGTGTATGTACACATATACACACATATACACACATCCATTCAAACACATACAATTTATACATGCATATATACACACACTATCATGTACACACATACACGTATGTATGTAATATGTAAATATATTTATAATATGTAAATATAATATGTAAATGTGCATAACTATAGCACACACACATATGCATTGTTATGGATTGGATGTTTGTGCTCCCTCAAAATTCATGTTCTGAAGCTTAATCCCTAATGTGATGGTATTTGGAGATGGGACCATTTGGAGATGACTCCTGGACATGAGGGTGGGGACTTGGTAATGAGATCAGTGTGCTTATAAAAGAAACCCAAGAGAGCTCTTGTTCTCTCTCTGCCAGATGAGAATACAACTAAAAGATGACCATTTTAACCAGGAAGTGAGCCTTCATTGGACAAGTGCCTAGTCTTGAACTTTTCAGGCTCTAGAACTGTGAAAAATATATATTTTTTTTTTGGAAAGTTTTTTTCTTTTTTTTTTTTTTTTGCTATAGGGCACATGCGCTCTCCAGACAGAGAGAGACATAGAGACAGAAAGCGAGAAATCACCCCCCGGGGGGATGGTCATGCCACAATCCCTTTTCCTCCATTCTCCTCTCAGGATCTTGGGCACGCACGCACATGTGCCTGGCGTGAGTTTTAAGCC
>NW_006159731.1:101796-107065 GCF_000334495.1 Tupaia belangeri chinensis | reverse complement strand
TAGGGCATGTGTGCTCTCCATTTAGACAGAGACACAGAAAGCAAGAAATCATCCCTCCCCTAGGGGTGATGGCCACGCCACAATCCCTTCTCCTCCATCAACTCTCAGGATTTTGGGCATGCATGCACACACATACAGCATGAGTTTTAGGCCACCGGGTCTGGGACTTGAACCATAGTCAACTTCCTGGGAGTTAAACAACATAACCATTATGCAACCTGCTGGTCCCAAATTTTGTTTTTTATAGGCTACCCAGCCTGTGGTAATTTGTTTGTAATAGCCCAAACAGGTGAAGACATGTATATAAAAACACAAAAACATACACTTACATAGGTGCATGGCAGACATCACTCATCCTCATTCAATTACCAGAGGTGCTTTGCCTCATTACCCTAATTTTCTCCCATTTTATCCAAAGATTCATAGACTTATCTGGAATATCTATTCTCTCTCTTAAGAGAGGTGACTTCAACGTAATATAAATATCTTCTTCACTGCAAAGATTGCCTGCTAAAATTGTTTCCACAGAGAGATTGCGGAACCTTTCTTTATATATGTATATGAAAGGACATATTTCTACTTATCAAAGATAGTGCCTGGATGAGCCAGAAAGCCAGCTAATGTCCTTTAAAGCGATTATCTTGTCTGAAGCTTCCTAGTAAATCCTTCCCTAGTATTTGGCAAAATATTTATGACTTCAAATATCAAACCTATGGGAATAAAATAAACTTAAGGTGGTTTTCATTTTCTGCTTTTGATGAATAGTTTGATCATTTACCTCATTGTCACAGTGCTTAGCTTATGAATTTCACATTTATTTTAAGAGAGTCCTATAATGAATTTACAAGTAGGATTCAGTTAAAAACACAGCTTCTAATGACAGTTGTAGTGTTAATATTTCTTTGGCAAGTCTATTTCTCTCTTATTCTCTTTGCTTTTGTTTCTCAACAGGGAAACCTAATGTCTTAAAGACGTTCTTTGAAAAATTCATTAAGCCTTGTTTGTAGAGAGCTTCAAAGACTGTTATACTTAGTGACGATAAAATTACAAAATGCCTTTGAAACTTTTAGTTGTAACCCTATCCATGAAAAGTGATTCAGTTTATTATTCATTGCTCAGTATTATGGTCATGTAGCATTATTTTAAAGATATAATGATAAACAGTGAAACCCTGGGGATGTTTGAGGTCTTGTTCCATTTTGTGCTACTATAAAAGAATACCTGAGGCTGGGTCATTTATAAAGAACAGAGATTTAGTTTTACATTGGGTTGTCAGAAACTCATCACATGTTTTTCTATGCAAAAATGCATCATGACTTTTCTGATGACCCAATAATTCTGGAAGCTGGGAAGCCCAAGGTCAAAAGGCTTACATCTGATGAAGGCTTTTATTATTATTTTTTGTTTCTCTTGTTTTTTCTTGAGAGGTTTTTGCTATAGGGCACACGTGCTCACCAGAAACACAGAGAGAGACAGAGAGACAGAAAGTGAGAAATATCCCCAGGCGGTATGGCCACACTGCAATCCCTTCTCCTCCATTCTCCTCTCGTGATCTTGGGTATGCATGCACGCCCACCGTGAGTTTAAGCCACTGGGTCCAGGACTTGAACCATGGTCGACTACATGGGAGTCCAGCGACATAACTATTATGATAACTGCTGGTCCCAAAGCTTTTATTATTTTTTAAAATTTTATTCATGCTAGACAGTATGTACACATGCATGAGAGAGAGAGAGAGAGAGAGAGAGATTCTTGACAAGGTCTTATTTCCCCAATCTCCAGCTCTCCAGCTCACCAGGATCAGCACATATGTATATGCCTGATATATTTTCAGATTATCCTGAGAAATTGAACCTATAGTTGAACAAGTGGCTCCCAGAACTGCAGTGCAGTTCGCTACTGAACATGCCATGAGGCCAGGCCTGGTGAATGTTTTGTGCTGCATCATTCCATGGCAGAAGGTGGAAGGAAAAGAGAGCACATATTTGTGGATATGAGATATGAGAGAAAGAGAGAATAATGTGGAATTCATTCTTGTATCAGGAGAATTTCAGAAACTCACTCCCAAAATAACTAGCCTACTCCTCCAAATAATAGCATCAATCTATTTATGAGGGTAGAACCCTCATGACCTAATCACCTCTCTAAGGTCCCAGCTCTACACACTGTTGCATTGGGGATTAAGTTTTCAATACATGAAATTGGGGGGATGCATTTAAACCATACCATCTGGAAATTCAAATTTATCATTAATAATCTCTAATATTACTGTTTTAGGAACTTGAATTGTTAGGTTTTGTCATATGCTAATTCCTTTACCTGGAGTGTTCTTCCCCATCACACTTTTTTAGTTAACTCTGTCCATCATTTCAGTCTTTTTTTTTTTTTGGAGAGGTTTTTGCTATAGGGAGCATGTGCTCGCCAGAGAGACAGAGAGATAGAAAGTGAGAAATCACCCCCCAGAGGGGATGGTCACACCGCAATCCCTTCTCCTCCATTCTCCTCTTGGGATCTTGGGCACTCACACACAGGCGCCCGGCGTGAGTTTAAGCCACCGGGTCCGGGACTCGAACCACGGTCGACCACGTGGGAGTCCAGCGACATAGCCATTACGCTAACTGCTGGTCCCTCATCATTTCAGTCTTAATATAAATTTCATTTCTTCTGGGGAAATTTGCCACATCCCTAGAATATATTAATGTCCTGATCACTCTTATTCAGTATAGCCTTAATTCAGATCACCTTTTGGTAATAGCTTGAATAATCGTCTGATTGTCTTCTTGCACTTCTCGCCCCCAGATGTGAGCTCTGTGAAGGTAGGTACAAGGAGTGGCTATCTGCTGGTTCACCATCATGTCCTCATCAGAGAGCCAGGTATATAACAGGCTTTTTTTGTGTTAATGGGTGAATGGATGGATGGATGAATTTACTGAGCATTTACTCTTTATCAGACAGCAAGAAAGGTATTAAGAAGGGAAAAAATCATAAATGAGACCCAGTTATTTACCCTTGAGAGACTAAACTTCAGTGAAAGAGATAGAGCAACTGAAAATGAAAATGTGCTATACTGTAGATAGTACAAATGGCTAAAGAAGCATAGGGTTGAGTATCCTGATAGACATTAGAACATATTTCTGGAAGCACTTGATGGGTAGGAGATAATTCTTGGGTGCTAGGAACACAAAGGTGCATGAACATGGAATAGCCTTTACCTCTAAAAGAATAATTTTAAATATAAAACACACAAATTTGTTTTTCTTCAAACATGGTGTCTATTGCTGTGAAGAGACTTTTTAACCTAATATAATCACACTTGTCTATTTTGTGGATTATTGCCTGTGTTTTGAGGGTCTGACAACCCTCAGAATGAGAAAATATATTTGCAAACTGTGTCTCAGATAAGGAACTGATAACCAGAATATACAGGGAACTCAAACCCAAAAAATCATCAATCCGATTAAAGGATGGGCAAATAAGCTGAACAAATAACTCTCTAAGGAAGACATACAAACAGCCAAAAAGCATATGATAAATGCTCAGCATCCCTTATCACAAGGGAGATGTAAATCAAACTATAAGGAGATACCACCTAACCTCAGTCAGATTGGCTGAGATTGAAAAAATAAAGAATGATAAGTGCTGGTGAGGCTGCAGAGAAAAGGGAAGTCTCTTACACTGTTGGTGGGAATGTAAATTAGTACAGCCACTGTGGAGAACAATATGGAGGGTCCTCGAAGGTCTACAAATAGATCTACCATATAATCCAGAAATTCCATTCCTGGATATCTACCCAAACGTTAGGAAGGCACTCAGTCAGAAAAACACTTGCATGTCCATGCTTACTGTGGCATTATTCACAATAGCTAAGCCATGGAACCAATCCAAACGTCCATGAACACATGAATGGATTGAAAAAGTATGGCACATATACATTATGGAATACTACTCAGCCGTAAAAAAACAATGAGACCCTGGCATTTAATAGAAAGTGTATGAATATGGAAGATTTACTGCTAAGTGTAGCAAATCAGACTATGAAAGAGAGGCATTGTATGTCGCCCCTTAATAGATACCAAATGTCTGCACTCTGTAGCAGAAACTGAAATATTGGCTGGCATAAAGGCATGGAGAGAAACCGGCTACCAGAGACAGTGTGGGAAGAGGGTGGGAAATGGCAGAGGGTAAGAGGGAGGGAATTAAGGGAGGTAGAAAAAGGAGGTAAAACATATAAGGAACTCAAAACGGAAATTTTTCTGTTGAAGATAATAAATATGGTAAAATTCATTTGATATCTTGTAATGACACATAGTGATTAAATGTATAAAATTTAAAAAGGAAGATAGTATATATGGTAATGTTTTTACTGAGCCAATATACAGTGTATTTGGGTTGGGAAAATGTATTTTGTATGCTGCAAAGATATACAGTGAATGAATATAAAATAAAAATAAAAATAACAAAAAGTAAAAATAAGCTAAAAAGCTCTGTTTAAAAAAAAAAAAAGTCAGGACCAGCAGTTAGCGTAATGGCTATGTTGCTGGACTCCCATGTATTTGACCGCGGTTCTAGTCCTGGATCCAGCAGCTTAAACTCACGCCGGGCAAGTGTGTGTGTGCGTGCCCAAGGTCCCTAGAGGAGAATGGAGGAAAAAGGATTGCGGCGTGGCCATCCCCGCTGGAGGTTGATTTCTAGTTTTCTCTCTCTCTGTCTCTCTCTGTCTTTCTGGTGAGCGCACATGCCCTATAGCAAAAACCTCTCCAAGAAAAAAAGTATCAAAGCTAGTCTTAACTATGACTTAATAGAGATAATAAAAAGCATTCTAATCAATAGTTGTGTTTCTCTGTTTAAATTATAGAAATCTCTCCTTCAAGGCCTTTGGATTTATTTATTTTTAAATAAATGGAGTCTGCTACAAAGAAAGCCATGGGTAGGAAATGGTTGGCAATTAATACCAAAGTTCCACTACTGTGGGTTCCTGTTATCCACCAGTAGCCCTCAAAAATGGTGAGTTGGTGGGACCAGCAGTTAGCGTAATGGCTATGTTGCTGGACTCCCATGTAATCGACTGAGGTTCACGTCCTGGACCCAGTGGCTTAAAATTCACGCCGGACGCGTGTGCATGTGTGCCCAAGATCCCGAGAGGAGAATGGAGGAGAAGGGATTGTGGCGTGGCCATCCCCTTTGAGGGGGTGATTTCTCGCTTTCTGTCTCTCTGTCTCTCTCTGTCTGGCGAGCGCACGTGCCCTATAGCAAAAAAAAAAAAAAAAAA
>NW_006159731.1:47759-100459 GCF_000334495.1 Tupaia belangeri chinensis | reverse complement strand
AAAAAAAAAAAAGTCAGGACCAGCAGTTAGCGTAATGGCTATGTTGCTGGACTCCCAAGTATTTGACCGCGGTTCTAGTCCTGGATCCAGCAGCTTAAACTCACGCCGGGCAAGTGTGTGTGTGCGTGCCCAAGGTCCCTAGAGGAGAATGGAGGAAAAAGGATTGCGGCGTGGCCATCCCCGCTGGAGGTTGATTTCTAGTTTTCTCTCTCTCTGTCTCTCTCTGTCTTTCTGGTGAGCGCACATGCCCTATAGCAAAAACCTCTCCAAGAAAAAAAGTATCAAAGCTAGTCTTAACTATGACTTAATAGAGATAATAAAAAGCATTCTAATCAATAGTTGTGTTTCTCTGTTTAAATTATAGAAATCTCTCCTTCAAGGCCTTTGGATTTATTTATTTTTAAATAAATGGAGTCTGCTACAAAGAAAGCCATGGGTAGGAAATGGTTGGCAATTAATACCAAAGTTCCACTACTGTGGGTTCCTGTTATCCACCAGTAGCCCTCAAAAATGGTGAGTTGGTGGGACCAGCAGTTAGCGTAATGGCTATGTTGCTGGACTCCCATGTAATCGACTGAGGTTCACGTCCTGGACCCAGTGGCTTAAAATTCACGCCGGACGCGTGTGCATGTGTGCCCAAGATCCCGAGAGGAGAATGGAGGAGAAGGGATTGTGGCGTGGCCATCCCCTTTGAGGGGGTGATTTCTCGCTTTCTGTCTCTCTGTCTCTCTCTGTCTGGCGAGCGCACGTGCCCTATAGCAAAAAAAAAAAAAAAAGTGAGTTGGTAATACAGATGGTGAAATGTATGCTTTCAAAAGATTACGGTATTTTTTGTTTTTGTGACTTGACTGAAAGAAGAGCCAGTCCTGAGAACAGAAGTGCATGAGAGTTTCTCTAACTCACAGCAGCCTGTGATATGTTCTTTCTCTGCCCTTGCCAGGCTAGGTGGCCTCGTGACTTGGCAATACTACCAGACTTATTTCCTCTTCTGAGAGGAGCCTGAGAGGTCACAGACAAGTCCTACCCCCATCTGGGGGCTTGAAGTTGCCATTCCTGAGAAGCAGGTGAGAATTGGTAAAAAGCATTCTTTAGGCAAATGTGGAGTTTGTGAATATAGATAGGCTAAATATTCAAGCTCCCTTAGGAAGGCTGAATCTACATGGGAGAACAAATTGTCCCAGGGAAGTTTCTGCAAAAGCCATACATCTCAAGCTCCTGCCTCATTTGAATTCTGAGTTTCAGCCTCTTTCTCAAGACCTGTAGTCTCAGAACCTGGGAAGGAGGTAGCTCTGGACTCTGAAACTCCAGATGCACAAAAGTGTAGCTTGGCCTTTGAGGCAGCTTCTCTTGACTTTGGAAAGAAACTATGTTGTGCACTGTCCTCCCATTCAACCAGCATTTTTGGGAAGCTGTTACGTGCCAGGCACTGTTTGAAGTAATGTCTAATAAAATGAGATACAGCATCTGTGAAAGTCGGGTAAGATCACCAATGAAGAGACTTAGGGGAAGTGAGGAGGTAAGCCATGGTAGTTACCTGGATAAAGTGGCTGTCTGGGTATATGGGGAAATTTCTGTGAACAGCGAGGGGGCTAGTGTGGCTAGAGCACATTCAGCATGGCGGAAAGTGGAAAGAGAGAGAAAGAGGGGCCACTAGGAGCCACCACCTATGAAACATGATGGGTTGTAGCCAGGCTGGGCTTTTTGTTTTGATAGAGCAGTAAAGATAAAGTACAATTCTGAGTGTGAGAGTGGCCTGACCTGGAGTTATCTAGGTCCGCCTTCCCATAGCTCTAGGGTATACATTTGTAATTAATTTTTTGTTTCAACAATTCTTATTCATTTTGGAATTAGAATTGTTGATTCCTGAGATTCAGAAGAACCATTAACTGGAGGTCCCTGGACAATGACATAGGTTTCCACTGCTTTCCTGGACTGCAGCTAGGGCAAACTTGTGTTAGAGTAAGACCTAGACAGCTACTGTCTTTTAACCATTCCACTCCATGCCTCACTTTGCTCTCTGTTTTGGTTTCTATATTCTCTCCTTATTCCATATAACCTCATTCCATACTTACATTAAACTATACTTTTTCATAAGAATACATTTTTGTCAGATTTAAATTACTACCTCTTCCTCATAGTCATAAGTTTTTTTTGTTGTCGTTTGGGTTAGAAGCCTGTCCCTACTTCTTAAAAATCCCTTAAGTTTTCCTCTTCTGTGAGATGGGTGTAATAATATCTCCCTCAGAGGGTCGGGAGAAAGAGATGAGATGTGGCCATTGAACAATCTGGGGAATTTCCTAGAACTTTTCTTTTTGATTACTTTCTCAATCCATTTAATGTTTCTGTCCACTCTCTTTTTATTTGTTGCTTTGTGGTTTGCCAATACAAGAACCATATCAACCTAATATAAATAGTTTGATTAAATTTTTAGGGGTCCTATCTATTATAATTAGTAGTATCCTTTTCAAAAATGCATCACTGTATTACATTCATGAATTAATTATGACAGTAATTCACAAATATTTGATAAGAATTACACTACACTGCACAGACATCCCAGATACAGGAATAAAAGAATACTGTTACTGCCTCACATGAACAGAGTATGTATTAAAGCAGGGAGTACAGTCATTTAACAAGCAATTACAAGGCTTCCTAGCAGCACAAATACAGAATCACACAGTATTATGGAGGTGCCTAAAGGGAAGGGAAGTTCAAAAGCATCTGAAAGTTCTGATGCCCAGAAATAATTCTTAGAGGTATTTGTTTTTGTTGCTATAAAAAGCCTTTCATTTCACTCACATTTTTCCTTTATTTATTTTAGGGGATTATTTGGTTTCCTAATTTAGGTTTTAAAAGATGCGGACTACAAAGTCAGCATTATGGTACACTTCAATATTGCCAGTGGAGGTGACCAAAACTAATCCCAGCACTTTAAGAGACCTGCTGCGGTGTCACTGTTAGAGGCAACTGCTAGGAGGGGGTTTTAAATTTGGTAAGGGCAATGGAAACTGGCAAGATCAATCCGCCTGCTTTCCAAATTACTGAAGCTTTCTCCACTGTGACTTTACTAGCACCCCGTGGGGAGAATGTTTCCAACTCACTTCTTTGTACTGCTGTAAATCACATTCTACCCCCAGAGAACAGAAAGGAGGAAGACTTACATTATTCATTAGAACAGGATTCCTTTCCAAACAGCCAGGCAGGTTTAAAGGCTACTATTGACTATGTATTAGGAGAAACTTTTCTTACTGAAATGAAGTTGTTCACTATACAAACAAATGAAACCCTGTAAGTTTCTGTATCCCTAATGTCTTTTCCCTCTTAAAGGCATCATGTGGTATTCTCTATTTAAAAAAAGAAAAAGGTATTGAAATTCTGTAGTGCCTAATAAGGAGACTCTGTAACACTTGGATGTCTTGTGTATAAGGAAAGATTCTTACCCTTAGGCTGTTGTAATGGAGCTTGGATATTTACAAACCTACCACTCTTGAGAAGATTGTACTAATTTATGTAGTCTCACACTAGTCCCAATTTATGGCAGAATGGGTCTCACACTTGTGATGTACTCAGAACTCCTTGGAAGTCCCCTTTCTAGCTAGATTACAGTTTCTGAAACGGAAAGAAGAGGCATGGACTGGCTACGTCTCTTATTCCTTTTTTAACATCTGATCCCAGTCACTTCTGATTCCCAAGGATTCTCAAAATTGGAGACAAGTGATAATACAATTCTAGCCAAACCATATATTTATGTATTTGGGAAGTGGTTGTTACTACTGGTTCTGCTTGGCTGTATGCCATGCCAGGCCCTCCCAGGTGACCACACCTTCTGACAGCTGTGAGTACTGTAGATTTCCACTAGAGACCTCTAACTGATCACGGAGGGCTGGGGAGCAGTTCTCATTACTGGGCATCTCTCGGGAGGCAGCAGAGTATAAGAGTTTGCCAGTTATCCCTGGGAGAAGGTGGAGTTTACCATCAAAGGAAAATAATTCTGTTATATCCTTCTCATTTTTTTTCTTAAGCAAATTGAGGTTTATTCAAACAGGTGCATGACTAAAAGGGAAAAAATTTCCGTGTCTTAAAACAATTGTGTAGAAATGACAAAATAAAGATTTGTGTAAGCTGAAAGTCTCCTTCTCAATGGAGCTGTTCATACTGCCATTGAAGGCCAGGCTTAAGTCTCAACAGCTGAGAGTTTCTGTAAGGTATGGGGGTTGGTGAGTTTACTTATGGTCCTGAGCTTCTGGGCACTACTGTGAAGCTGAGCAAGATACTCTGTACACCCCATCATGTCCCAGGCTTTCACTGCAACTCTCAGTCCTCCCAGGTGCTGCTAGCTTTGATGCCAGGCCTGTAGTCATAATCCCATGTGACAGCAACAGATGGGACACAGCTGTAAGGAGAGACTAGTAGATGAAATTTCACCATTTTTTCAAAAAATGCGAAACACATTAATCTCCGTTTGCTTTTGAATGGTCTGTAATAGAAACAGAGGGCCAAATGAGGAAATAATCTCCCTCATTTAACCTGTACCCCTGTGAAAAATTGCTTTATCTTGTATTTCAGAAACTGAGTCTAGTTAAATTTGTTCTCTGTCCGTGTTCTTCGCTACACAGCAGCATTAGAAAGAGAATGAAGAAATCAAAATAGGATTAGATCAGTCTAGAAAGCCTTTCTTGTAACATATCACCAGTTTCTCACAAAATCTCTTCAGAGACTCTCTACTATCTAGTTTTCTCTAAGATAATTGTGAATTATTTGCATGTAGTTTTAGAAAAAATCTTGCCGTTCTTTAAAGTAGACTGTCATTTGTTTATTCATTTAGCCATTTATTTATCGAGTGTCTATAAGGTACTAGTCACTGAGATTTGCAAGAAAAGCATAAATGGAGATGCAGAGAGCTTGAGTGGCAGTTTCCAATATGCACCCACAGTCCTTTAAAGTGAATAACTATTTCAAGATATCTTTAGTACTCCTAAAATGTGTGTCTGTGTGTGTGTACAAGAGTTTGTGAGAAAAAAAATCCAAAATATAAGCCAATTCTTAAAGGGGTTGGTATTACAAATAGTTCAACCATTCACTGTGACTGACAATTATAGGAGCAAGTAATTAGAAGACTATTTTAGAACTTTCATGTAATAGAAGTATCATTTATGATACTTATGGTATCATCTAAGCTCATGGATGGACTTATTATAACTATCTCTGGTGTAAAGGTTAGGGAAGGTTACAGAGAAGGCAGTATTTGTGTTATATGTGGAGAACAGGTAGGAATTCACTAGGTGGCTTTGAATGGAGAGAATACATGGAAGTCGATGTGCCTGGAGGCACAGCTCACTTCTAGAGTCTGAGGCCACCCTACAAGTTGGAGCATGACTGGTATTTTCCCCATGGTAACTTGACATATAGAATATATTTTGCCATTACCCACTATTACAGGAAGAGGAATTCCATAGGCATGCCCTGGCTAACCACAAATGGTTGAGATACATGCAAATCCGGAATGCCTCAGGTTAGTGTGGAATGATCAAAACAATTGGAAATGCTCAGTGCTACACCAGAGCTGCAAGGGTGCCTACTCTCAGCACAATGTTGCCACTCTCATTCTGTAACCTGAACTGAAGAGGACTGTGCACCATAGTGGATGGAGCCCTACACAGCTATTAGGAGAATTGCCTTTAATTCTGCAAGTGGTGAGAAGCCTGCTCACTTAATTATCCTAGCCTCTGGTTTCTCCTCAATATTACCATTTATTGAGTACCTCTATATATCATCTTGGGCTTATTAATTTTCTAAAGAGGGAAACTGTACTTGGAAAATTAAAAGAGCTCTGTCTTAGTCATGCAGTTAAAATATAGTGTTGGGTTAGCCCTGTATCACAGTGGTTAGGGGAGCTGGATCCTATGTGGGTGAGTGCAGTTCAAATCCTGACCTTGTCAGCTAGAAAAACACACTGGGTACATATGAATGGGTGATCTAAGTCCTTACAGGATGGAGAAAGGAGGAAAAGGATTATGGTGTGACTTCACCCCATTGTAGGGTGCACTCTCTGTCTCTGTCTCCCTTTCTCTCAAAAGTACACATGCCATCTGACAACTAAAAAAAACCACACATACACACAAAGTGAGGCCAGCACAGAAACCATATTCTCTAACTCCATAGTACATACACATCATATATTTCAATTTTTTCTGTGAAAATCAGGGATTGGGCTAGATAAATCTTCCTACACTTTCTTAAGACAAGGCAGTTGACAAAGTACTTTTTCTTCCTGATGTTTACAAGTCTCCTTAACTTTCAGAAACAAAGCAAGTTGGTGCTACCACCCCAGCCATTTAGTTAAAGAAAAAAATAGTCAGTTACTCAGTTGAAGAGCTAGATACTTGGCATTCTGTGCTCAGGTTATCTGAATTTTTTTAGAAGTTCAGGTATTTACTTATTATGACAGAAAAAGAGGGAGAATGGTACCCTTGACAGAGTATTACTACATCACAACCCTGCCCCTTCCCCAAGCCTTCCAACCAGCTAGGATCATAGGCATACCCTGCAACTTCAAGTCAATATGGGATCTGAACCCATGGCCTCCATATGGCTCTAGTATTGCCCAGTGGCAATCCACTACCTGCATCACTTACTGGGCTCTGTCTCAATTCTTAATTTATATTTTTAGTTTAAATTACAAATATACTACAGATTCCCAGAAAACTGACTCTGGGATGGAGTTTGTCATATAGGAAATGCTACTATAGAGTGTTGCTGTGAATAGCCCTTGTGTAAGGGACAGGAAGACAACAGGGCTGGACTGAGAGAAAGGGGAGCATGCTACCTTCAGTGATGTGGACACCCTGAGTACTATGTGGGAGTTAGAAGATAAATGACCCTTCAGAACTGGCCTGAGCTGAGGCAGAATGACTAGGACCTTAAATCCCCATGCAGATAAGTCTTGAGATGTGGGCCACCAGGGAAGGAGACTGACCATGGGTTATATGGCTCTCTTCAGCAGAGATGGATGACCAGTGAGGTTGTCCCTCAGAAGCACTCCAGGTCATTAAGGGAACAAGTCCTTCAGTCCTTCAGGTGAGTTTGGGTGCAACACATTGTCCACCACAAGTTGATATGCAGATATACAGTTATTAATTGTTTCTTATAGAACATTTTCTGAGTATTTATTTACTTCTCATGTGTAAATTTGCAACAACTGTAGTTCTCCTGTAGTTCTGACATAATGCTGCCAAACACAGAGGTGTAAGTAAATTTACAAATGTGATACATAAATTTTTCATACCATGTGAAAAATATTTATATTATGCCATTTTAAATGTTGTGGTCTTAAATTTGCGATTCTTATGAATATGATTTTGTAGTAACAATTTGGACTTAATGTAAAATATACTTCCTGCACTACTTTACTCACTTTATTGTTCTTCTTATCTTCTATTCTAATAACCCATGATAAATCTTGGATTTTGATTTAATAGTATTCTTTTTTTTCTGATTATTATAGAATATTGGTCCAGGATTTTTTTCTTTTATCTCAATTTCACCTTTAAAATTTAATTGGAAGTTACAGGTATAAATAAAAAAAGTCAACTATTATGCACACTATTAATCAAGAGCTTATTATGTGTTAGTTACTAAGTGTTTCAGATGGTGATTATTATTAAAACCTGCTTTTAAAATGGTAAGAATGAGCATATGAGAAATGAAATGACTCTCTCTCCGACACACACACACACTTAATAATCAGCGAGTGTTAGCACTGGATTTAATACCAGAATCGTCCCTTACACTGTGCTTCATGAATCCAACACAAGGAAATGCAGGTATATCCTTTCATTTCTTTCACTGAAATATTCTTACACTTTTTTATAAAGATGCTGTGAGAAAATTTTAGGGAAGAAAAAAAATAACATGATTCAACACATTTTTTTATGTTCATAAAGATATATTTTGTTTCTAAATAAGAATGGAACTTTTCTCAGACCCTCAAAGTCATTCATTCATTCACTCATTCCCTCATTCATTCATTCATTCAGCAAACATTTGCTGAGTATCTCCTATGTGTCAGGCTTTGTTCCAGGAATTTACATTTGCCAGAGAACAAAATAGGTCAAAAGTCCAGCTCTGATGGAATGACATTGTAGTGGGAGAAGGGAATGATCGACAGTAAGCATGAAACTTAGTAAGGCAATAAATGCTATGCAAAAAGAAATAGAGTTAGGGGAATGAGAAGTTAAGACAGATGCCAATTTAAATAGGAAGATCAGAGCAGGCTAATCTTCGATCAAAGACAGAAAGGAAGCGAAGGATTTAGCCACACAGATACTTAGAAGAAAATCCCAGGCAGCCAGGAAACCCAAAGACAGGAGCATATCTGTGTGTGTGGAAGAGGCCAAAAATCCTGGAGTAGAGTGAACTGGGGAAGATTCTGAGTTTTCCTTTAAAAATCAAAAAAGAAACCAGTCGAAAGACCTGCTCATCACCTCTCAGTCCCAGTTCTTCAGTAAAAGTATGAGTAAATAAAAGATCAAATTTGATATTCAGTATGGAAGACACTGCTCATCCACGGTGCTGCAAGCAGTCAGAGCACTGATGCATGACGCTAGAGCTACTGTATAAAGAACAACGCCTACCTGATCGCACTCACCCTGCAAGCATACCTGTGATGTGGATTGGCTGCAGGGCTGGAGAAAGAATCTCAGTATGAAGAGCCTGCTGAGGGTGCCTTCTATCGCCTCACATGAAGGAAATAAGTAAACTTTAAGGAAAATCAAAGAGTAAGATGGACTTGAGTAATTGCTTCTAAGAGCAGTAAAATTGATGCATCATTGCTTACATTTGAATATCTGTTTTTGTTTTTTTTTTCTGAAGGGTGTGAGCTGTCCTATTCTACAGGGCAATGTGCACACATGACTGCAAACATGGCCCAAATGCTGTCCCAGGGAGTGAAGTCTTGAAAATTTTACTGACCCAGTGGAGTACACAGAATTAGTGTTCAGAGAGTTCTTAGATATCATAATGTGGGAACTCAATCCTCCCAAAGAGTGCATGACAAAGTGAAGGAGAATTCTACCACAACTTTGAGGATGAATATAGACCTCAGAAACATTCTCAAAACTTCAGTCAATTCTATTCTCTTCACTGTAATCAGAGCAACTAGTAGTCCACTTATAAAAAGTCACATTTTTTTCGTCAGTAGAACAATTAGCAAGTGGATAAAGTTAGGAAAGAAAGAAGTTTGGTTAAAATTAGTCAGGATCAAGTTTTATTAATATAAATAAGCAAAATTGGCTTTTTGATATGATGAAGCTAAATGTATTTAATTATGTGAGAACTTATTGATTTGTAAGAAAAAAGAATGTAAAAATATGAAATTACAGAATGAAGTAAAATGGTGTTTCTTAATATTTACACAGTCATGGAAAACTTCTCTCTGATGTCCTTGAATTTAGCTATGCTCACACTGCTGTCATTGAAGCTATAATGAAATCTGGCACTTAGATTCTGACTGTGTTTATGCAGAGTAACTTGAATGGGATTTAAGGCTTAAAAAGAGAGTGGGTGTGGAATACTTAAGGCAATCAAAGGCCTCTCTATTTACAATGACTTTCAACTATATAAGGACAATAAAAAAGGGAGACTAAATCTGTCTTTGATTTCATAGAATATTTTACCATTGGTCTAAAATCAAAATATTCTTCCCATTAATATGGCATCAAAATTAATTCAAAGGGTAAGTTATATTGATTAATGGAAAATTAAACAACAGTTTCTAATTAGAATAAACAATAACTTTCTTTTATAACAAAAACAACTTTATTATAAAATAATAGAGGACATTTCAATGAATTTGCAAAATACAGCAGCTTATGTAGAATTTTTTTTTCAATTTTGTTAACATACCACTCAGATAATATTCAGCATGTGATATACTGTCTTTATTCCTTTAATATGCCTGCAAATATCCTTTTGTCTTTGGGAGTTGTAAATGTTTGTATATTACATCAAAACTGAAATCCTATCATGTAAATAATTTTGTTTCCTAATTAACAAGTCTTAATAAAATTATATTTATAATAAAAAAACTAAATTCTACCCAAAGATGAAAAATCTTGACCTGTTTCTCAATGTAATTGCTGTCCATCATTGTATATTCATTACAAATTGACAGAGATATTACAATTATATCATCCCACAGAAAACATATTCATTGCATACTTGAAGTCACAACTTTTCATGGAGAATCTTAAAAATTATTAGGGTTTATAGCATATAATCAAGTGCAATGAAAACCTCCTTTTTGTAAGACTTTCTCAGTAAGTAAGATACTGACTCAATCTTATCAATCAGGCACATTCCAAGTTCATACACCAGAATCTATTTCTACGCTCCTGATAACTTTCCACCTACTGTGGAGATTGGCCAATCTGAGCAAACTTGGTGATCTTTAGACACATGCAGAAATGCAGTCCTGTGAGTCATCATTTACAGAGCAATGAATGCAATTGACATGTGAATGCTCTAGCTGCCTGTTGTAATCAAAACAACAGGCAAAAGGAAGTCACATGTGTTTAATCAGAATTTGCCCAAAAGATTAGAAAAAACTTACATAGAACTATATGGCTCCAGATGTCTTCACATCTTCAGCTGATTAATATCTGAAAACAACTGTCTTTGCATTCCACTTCCTCTGCCCCTATTTTCTGCCCTTTAAAAGAATAAACCTGGGACTGGTTCAGGGCCATGGTTATGCCCATCAGAGAAGTTGGGCCCACCCAATCCTTGTTTTTCTTTACTTTGTGGTCTTTATTTTAGTGTTTATTTCTAGTCCACAGACCCTACTTCCCCACGCAGAAAACATGTACAGCCATGCGGGTCATAGCAACTTACCAAGTTGAATCATTCATCTTAAAGACCTCCCACACAGTGTTACTTTACCACATCCCCAACCTCTTTCCCATCTCCTGCACTGAGAACTAATGCACTTTCTCATGGAGGCCTTGGGCACCATTGGCTTAAACCCTCGTAGGTTTCCTCCACTTCTATTCTATCTGTGCAATGATAGTCAATGTTTCTCTAGGTTTATCTTATCTATATGCTTATCTATGCTTTTTTATCTTAAAAATCTCTTCTATGGATAAGTAGTCTTTGTAAATATTAACTTCTTTAATATTCCAAGCATTCCAAGTGATAGAATTGTTTCTCCTTCTCAGATTCTTATTTTCAATTCCTTCTTGCACTCCTAAATACTTAATATCAGAAGAGAGACAGCTGCTCATTCCATCTGAACATCTTCACTTTGAAATGAATGGTTGGCACTTCTACAAACACAACATTCTGCAATATTTTGTGGCTAGGAATTCCCCAATACATGTTGAAGCTTGCTACTTTTCAATAAGGATACTCAGCTGTTTTTTTTACCAATAGCTATTTTTAAAATTTCTACATCTTGGTACAAGTTCATTCAAAGAAAGTTTTGACTAATTAAAAATTATGTCTTTTAAGTTAATTCCTCAGTATCTATCCATCTATAGTGTACTTGACTATGAACATTTGCTATTGGGCATTTATTTTCAACAGCAATGTTTCTACTTTGAAGATCTGCATTCTACTCCCTTGAAGTGTCCTGGATTGTGCTGTGAGGTGTCTTAGTCTGTACTTGTGATAAGACTTTTCAGGCTGAAGTAAAACACTAACATGTGGGATGTTGCCATTTTATCAACTTCCTTTGGTGGGTGAAAATAATACTTCATGTCACCTGTCTAATATCATGTGTAATTATTCTGAAAACCCCTGGAATTTATTTTAATTTCTACATTATTTCTTTATCTTCTACTTCTTACCTCTCCTTGTGATACATATCATACATACTATAGATACTTTATGTGATTTCATGGGATTTTCAATCTCCATTACTCCAATCAAAACTCCTAACTGGAAGAAAGGTAAATAAGAGACTTAATACTCTTTGGTCTTGGATGGTATGAAAGAGGAATATAACTGTGTAGCTTTTATTCTCCTAAACTGAAAATAAGAAAAAAGCCTAAGAATAATCCAATGTGATCTGAGAAATCCTAGACTACAGAAGCCTTCTACTTGTCACTAATTCTGTGAATATATTTTAAAATTCTAAGCTCAATTAATATATTTAAAAATAATAATAATAAGTGAACAAATGACTAAAAATCAATCTGGGTTTGGTTATCTTGATATGAATTATAATAGAAGACAGCAATCTTTTTTGTTGTTGCTCTGGAGGAGGATAGAGTAAAACTCATCAGAAAACTTTATTTTATAAGATTTCCAAAAGATAGAGTCAAAACTAGGCCTGAATTGAGTTTACTGTCAGTAGAAATGGAAACAACACAAGGTTTTCCCCTCATATAGTGAGTGCTGATTTGAAAATATGGGCAGCTACACACTTTTAAAATGTTAGCCTAATAGGAACTCTATCCTCTTTTTTTTTTTTTTTTTGAGAGTTTTTTTCTTTTTTTTTTTGCTATAGGGCGTGTGCGCTCTCAAGACAGAGAGAGACAGAGAGACAGAAAGCAAGAAATCACCCCCCAGGGGGGATGGTCATGCCGCAATCCCTTGTCCTTCATTCTCCTCTCGGGATCTTGGGCACGCACGCACACGCGCCTGGCGTGAGTTCTAAGCCACCGGGTCCGGGACGTGAACCGCGGTCGACTACGTGGGAATCCAGCGACATAGCCATTACGCTAACTGCTGGTTCCCAGAACTCTATCCTCTTGCAAACCCAGTAACATCTTGGTTCCTCTCCTCCTTCAACCCAAACTAACTCTTCTCTGTCCTCTTTCTTTTTCTCTACATTCCATAAAATCCATCAAAGAAAATGGCGCCAAATCTAATTCATCCCATTGAGAACTTTGCCTTGAAAGCTATAATAAAAAACATACAGCTACAGTATAGAGAACCTACAGATCTTTCATGAGTTTTCATTGTTCCACTTACGATTTTTCAACATTAATGAAAAAAGGATAAGCATTCAGCAGAAACTATAGTTCAATCTTTGAGATGTGATTCAAACATTTTTGATAACAGACTTCTATAAAATAGTCTTTATGTTAAATTATTTTGCCCAGCTATATGATAATATAGGATTTCTGAGTATGTTTAACTTAAACTGGGCTTAACCATGCTGTTTAGTAAATTTAGTATATGAAATTCATTTATGACTTATGTTATTTTCTATTTACAGTGAACTTATGGGAATCCAACCTCATCATAAATGAAAGAGCTTCTGTATTTGAAATTATCTCCATTCACTGACTAGTTTCCTTTTGTCTTACTAATGAAGGCAAAACATAGTTTACCAAGACACAATTATGAACTAGTAGAATGTGTTTCATAATGGGTCTTTTGTCTACATTTCTCCCTTTTTAATATCTTCCTTCTTAATTCTCCAGCTTTCTCCTTCACCTGTCAAGTACTATCAAAACCTGCTTTGAAGGAAATTTCCACCATGTATATAACCTCAGAATAAGAGAACGTTTACTTATTCCAGGGCCATTTAGACTTAACGACCCAGAGCTACTTTTAGAGTTTAAAAATGATTTCATATTTATTAAATCTTAGAAATTCTATCTCTAGTATTAATAAGTTTATTATATAAATGAATTAATCAAAGCATAAACAGTTCAGTGCATTGTCCTCATCTCAAGGGTAATAAGTGGTAGAACCACTGGCTGGCTCTTTTTTTTTTTTTTTGGAGAGATTTTCTGCTATAGGATGTGTGCACTCATTAGAGAGATAGAAAGCAAGAAATCACCCCTTGGGGAGATAGCCACACCTCAATCCTGTCTCCTCCATTTTCCTCTTGAGATTTTGGGCATACGTGCCCAGCATGAGTTTCAAGGTGCCAGGTCCGGGACTTGAACCATGGTTGGCCATGTGGGAGTTCAGTGACATAACCATTATGCCATCTGTTGGTCCTAAAATCCTTTCTGTTAGTGTGCAAATATATTTAAAAGGGCATAAAACCTGGGTCTAAAAAAAAAATCTGGATGCAAGAGAATTTCAGGGGGGTAAGATTTGATAAAAAGGGAAAATCCAACCTTTTTGGAATCTTTTAAACTTTGGTACATTGTTTTAATTGGATTGATATAATTATGTCTTTACAAATATCCATATATAATTGTCTCATACTCAAGTGATTATCAGAGTTCTGATACTCTATTTGATGGATTAGAGGAGTTGGATGGGGTATCTACTTCAAAGGACTCTTCAGGTCTTCACTTTTGCTACCAAGTCACATTGAAGCCCACTGTGCTTCTTTATGTGCAAAAAAAAAAAAAAAAAAAAAAATCTCTCTCCTGTTTTATTCTTTCCTCTCTCTTTCTCTGTGCTGTTTTTTGTCTGTCTTTGTGTAGTTTGTGTAAATGCTTCATGCTTAGCCTTTCAAGGAAATGGCAACTAGCTTCCTCACTTACCTGTGTCACTCTTGTGTTGCCCAACAGCTGCTAGAGAAAAATTCAGAACAAATTTCTTTTTCAGCATAGATGCTATGGACTGAATGTTTGTATCTCCCACTCCCACCCCCTAATTCATACGCTGCAGTCCTCACCTCCATGTGATGGTATCTGGAAGTTGGGCCTTTGAGTTATTAATTTAGATAAGGTCCTGGAGGTTTGACCTTTGTGGTTTTACAGTGCACTCTCTGCCTTCCATGTAAAGTCATACTCAGAAAGCAGTACTCTGCAAGCCAGGAAGGGGGCCATCACTATGAACTAAATTTGCTGGCACCTTGATCTTGGACTCCCCAGACTCTAGAACTGGGAGAAATAAAGAGCTGTTGTTTAAATGACCCGGGCTACAGTAGGCTGGTCTAGCAGCCTGGGCAGATCAACACAATATGGCTTGTCATTTGGTCTTTATGATCATACCACCTTCCCAATTCCTTTCAGAAACTAATATTTTAAGTGAATTCTCTCCCCCTCTCTCTCTCTCTCCCCCTCTCTCTCTTTTTAATGTTATAGGATGTATGTGCTTGCCAGAGAGAGACAGAGAGAGAAAAAGTACCCTCAGGGAAGATGGCTGTACTACAATCCCTTCTCCTCCTTTCTCCTTTCAGAATTTTGAGTATGTATGCACACATGCCTGGTGTGTTTTTCTAGCTGCCAGCTCCAGGACTTGAATTGTGCAGTCAGCCATGTAGGATCCAGCCCCATTCATAACCACACCACTGGCTGGCTCTTTTTTTTTTTTTTTGGAGAGGTTTTTGCTACAGGGTGTATGCACTCACCAGAAAGACAGAGAGAGACAGACAAAAACCAAGAAATCTCCCCCCTCTACCCCCGGTGGATGGCCACGCCACAATCTTTCTCCTCCATTCTCTTCTCAGGATCTTGGCACACACGCACATGAGCCTGGCGTGAGTTTAAGCCACCAGGTCCAGGACTCAGACCTCAGTCAACTATGTGGGAGTCCAGTGATGTAGCCATTATGCCATTCGCTGGTCTCAGTCACTGGCTGGCTCTTAAGTGACATTTTCTATCTCTATATTTTTAGTGTCCAACTCACTTTGGCTAATGTTATGCTGTCACTTTCAACATTGTAGAACATAAACACTTGATGTACTAAGATATTGTTTATTGGTTATTGTTCTAGTGAACATAATATAATTCATTAGTTTATTAAGAAATTATCAAGTAATTCCTATATTTCATGCATAGCAATTGTACCAAATACTCACTTTATTTAAATGTCTTTGATAATTCTAGGAGGCCAGTACTATTAATATACTGAGTTTACAGATGATAAAACAGATTTGGAATGGTAAATTTCTTAGCCCAAATTTTATGTATATTCAGCAGGTGCAGAATTTGAAACTCCCTAATATGACTCCATTGTGCATTTTGTTATAGTTCTCTATGGGTTACCAGTGTCATAGAACATAGCAACTTACTCTTAAGAAATTCTTCCCCATAACCATTCATTTATTACCTCAAAAGATCCCTGGGTTCAGCTTAAACTACAAAATATTTTTTTAGTCTGTATCATTTTAAAATGCTACATTTTTACTGGATTTTAATTACAAATTAAGTGTAATTTAATTACAAATGAAGTGATGAGGCCTAGTGATACCCTCAATGATAATTATAGGAAAAGAGATGTTTGCAGTAGAAAGTTCAGACCTATCATGTTGGCTTGTGGGTTGCAGCATGACCTGCCTGCTTGCAGTTCTCACACTGGAAAAGGAAGTCCTACCTGCTGGGGCATCTGGCAGGTAGCCCAATGAAACTACTTTTGTTTTGGTGAGAGCGACTGATCTGTGAAGAATGCTTGAATACAGAGGAAATATTTAGGACATTTCCCAAGGTCCAGAAAACTGGAGGATCCTGTAAGGATGGCATTTTTGGAATGTGTATGCAAAACATGGGGTGGAGGGGAAGGTGCTATGTGGTGGGATACCTGGGTGGGAATGGCTGATTGGAGTTTAATTTAACAGGCTCCTGCAGTTTTCAAATGGAATCATTAAATAATATCTTTCAAGATTAGGATAAAATAATAAAAGTGTTGTTCATGTTGACATGAACACTCTTTACCCATCTTCTATTTTTTGCATTGCATATGCTGCAAGAGTAAAACAAAATAGTAAGAAAAGTAATAATACATAGCTTCTATGTATTAAATGCCGATAAAGATCCCAGCACTGATTTAGACCTGATGTTTTATCTAATTAACTCCTCATGGAACAACACACATATGTATTTCTGGTTTATATGTCTAAGAAGAAATGAAGGCTCAGAGAGGATAATTTCTGAAATATACATCGTTGTAAGTCTTAGAATGGTGGTCTGACCTGCATCTGTTTACTCTGATGCCATTCCAGGAACAGAAGCATTTGGCAGTGACGACGATATTGCCTTCTCGCTCCCCATGTAGGTTTCAACCTGTGCAGATACAATAAGTTTCTCACTGAACCAATTAACTTTTTTTTCATTAGGTCAATTGTATTATTTATTTTACATCCTGGGAGTAAACTGGAGCTCTTTTTATCACCTACTATAAAAAGAGTATGTGGATTTATCACTATTTTTGCCATTAATTCTGGAAATCATATAGTTACCTTTGAAGCCAAATGTGGTTACACTTTCATTTTGCAAGACAAAATTTTGTCTCTTTTTTTCTCATCTGCAAGACAAAATTTATATTCATGATCATTCAAAATGTCCGTTATATTTGCATATATACAGAAGAATAATTTTAGGAATGTGTTCATATTTCACTACATTCTTTTTAGCTAGGCTGTGTTTAGTGGTTGTGCATTAATTCAATATTTTTCAGGACAGCTAAAAATTTTAACTCAATGTCTTTTTTATTCCATGAACTTTTTAGGTCATATGTGCTAAAATCTTTTATATTTCATGTTTTAATACCCAGATTCATGTATGTGTAATTTGACAGTGCTCCAAATGCACACAAAGATATATACATCAAGGTAAAACCCTGGTATTTATGAAAATTGCATTGCTGGATTAGTTTATTGAAAATCCCTCAGCCCTGAGAGATAGAATTTCAGTCTAAATAGGTTAGCTCCACTTGATTTATGAGTTGCAAATCCCAGTCTTTGGCAAAATTCCCTGGGATTGGAACCTAATATGTAGCCTCACCCATAAGCCAGATAAATGAGCCTTCTGTTTGGACTATACCATATATCTAAAGCAATGCTTCTTAAACATTTTCATCTTTTGGGATATGGTCCAGTTTTTCTGGTTGCTACTAAAAATACTACCATTAAGCCCTCTTGAGCGGTAGACACAAGAATGTGCCCTTTCATCTTTTTATGGATGAAAGACAATTTCACCTAGTATTTAAAGACACAGTAAATATTACAATACTAAGAAGGGACTGATAGAATGATAATTGTTGCTTTATTGGATGAATCTTGGATTGAAATCTTAGATTTGTTTTCATACTCAATAATTTAAAGATACTAGGGGCGATGCTCAAGGCAGGCCTTAATAGTTAAAGGAGCAATAGTTAAAGGAGCTAGATCCCAAATAGTTGATGGTAGTTCAAATCCTGACCCCAGCAGCTTGAAAACTAATCCAGCTTGAAATGTACCTGGCATATTTTGGCATGTATGCCAAAATCCCAACCAGATGGAGAAAAGGAAGAGAAGGAATTATGGCATGACCATGCCCCATTGGGATACCTTTTCTCTCTTTATTTCTCTGCTGAGTACATATTCTCTCTGTTAAGTAAAGAAAAAAAAGAAATTAGGGTGACACAAAACATATGAGAAGATTCACATGCTCTATAATGACCCACTTTTATTACTTTTTCTTGAGAATCTACACTTGGGAAAGGAGCAATAATTAATTACTTGTAGTGACCTTGGCTAGTTTTGTCCATAGAAAGTTCTCAGTGGACACCAAGAGCATTCTTGGGCCCTGCAGTGTAGGTACAGTAAGGAGAGGTTGCCCAGTGTTGGCACAGCAACGTTCCAGCATGAAAGCGTGGGTGTGCAGTCTAGAGAGCATGCTACATAGGAGGTTTATTGCCTGATACATTATTTCTGGATTCTCATATACCCTGGGTACACCTGAAAGTAGTGCTGTAATCTTTTGACCTTGTGGACATCTTCATCCATCCAGGTTTCCAAGGCAACCAATATAGGAGAACACAAAGGAAGCAATGCAGCTCATACCCACCATGAACACCTTTACCTCGGGTACACTTTTTTGCACTCCTCATTAGCTGCTCTTGGAATAAGTAAGAGTAAAGGGCACATTGCGTCAAGTCTAAGTCATCATTCTTGCCCCTTGCCATATCACAAACAGACTTGGAAAGCTAACCTTCCTCACTTTGCCAGTGATTTATAAATTGTTGTTCGAGACAACAAATGTCTTTTTTTCTTTTTTGGAGAGGTTTTTGCTATAGGGCGCATGTGCTCGCCGGAAAGACAGAGAGAGAGACAGAGAGACAGAAAGCAAGAAATCACCTCCCAGGGGTGATGACCATGCCTCAATCCCTTCTCCTCCATTCTTTTCTCAGGATCTTGGGCACACATGCACGCACACACGCCGGGCATGAGTTTAAGCCACCAGGTCCAGTACTCGAACCGCGGTCGACTACATGGGAGTCCTGCAACATAGCCATTACACTAACTGCTGGTCCCAAGACAACAAATGTCTTAAAAACTCTCACTGATTTACTTGCCAAGAAAATGGCAAATATCCAAATACGGTAATACTGAAAGAACTAAATGGGCCTATTTTAGGTAAGAAACACAACGTTTGCTTCCTGACTTTGAAACCTTAGATATCCCGAACTAGTATACATAACTGCTTCCACATTTCCAACCTTAGGATATATACAATATAAATGAGTAGTACAAAAATGATTTTGAAGCATGGATTTTGCATAAAATACATAAGGAATAGCAATAGAGGTAAAAGTTGTGAATAAAGCATAATGCAAATTCAGGCAGTTTTTTAATGCTCATCCAGAATTAATCAAGAAATGTACATATAGCTCATGGGAAAGCATCATTTTTCACAATAACAAAATACCTTTTTTGGGTTTTTTTAGAGATTTTTGCTAGAGTATGTGTATGCTTGCCATAGAGAAAGAAAGAGACAGAAAGTGAGAAATCATCCCCCAAGGGGGATGGCTGCTCCACAATCCCTTCTTCTCCTTTCTCCTTTCGGGATCTTGGACACACACGCACACATGCCTGGTGTGAGTTTTAAGGCACTGAGTCTGCTCCTCAAACTACGTGGGAGTCCAGTGATGTAGCCATTATGTCATCTGCTGGTCCCCAGAAATGTCTTCTATAATGAGGCTTCGAGGTTGCCAAGATGCTGAAAGTGGAATTTCCCCAGGTATCTTAGCTATTTTTCAGTTATAATTATTATCCAATCAACGGTATAACTATAAACACATTATTTACTTTAGGAGACTTCCCCAATCATCTTCGTACAGATACACTTTTCATCTACCACAGGTTTCAACATCACCACACTTTTATTCAGGACCTTCATGGATGCAGGACACAACAACCCAACTCAAATTATTTTAAGCCAAAAAGGGAATTTATTAATACGTGTTTGAAAAAGCAAGAGTTCTAACTACTCAAAACCCCATAGTACTTTTGGACTGCATGATGAAATAAGGTGGATGATAATATTGTTACTGGCAAATATTTATGCTCCAGAATGGGGTTTGGAGTCAAGCAGATAAAGGTTCAAATCTCAGTTCTGACACTTAGGAACTTTGTGATCTTGGAACATGACTAAACCTCTGAGCTCCTGATGGCTTATGCATATAATCGTATATCAGGAAATTTCCACGACAGAAGGAGAAAATAGGTGCAATCATCCTCTCTTTTAGGGATCCTAAACGTCCTTGGGACAGTCCAGGTCAGAGAGAAGAGCTTGTGTAGGCAACTAGCTGAGCTATACACCAGGTGAGGCACAGAACATGAGGAATCCAGATTATCATGCTCTTTGGGTTGGGACCTCTTAGACAACATGATTCCATAAATATAGTTCAATGCGTCAATGCAGAACTGTCAACTAAGAATATTAAGAAACATTTCTACTTATGTGACAGCGTAGTGTATTCAGTTCCTCTTAATCAATAGATACCTTATGGTAAAATAAAGCTGGTATCAGAAGTGCTATGCATATCAATGGATATTAATGCTAAGGACAACTTTATATTGACAATGAGGTTTTTTTTTAACTTTAAATTTTGACATATTTTTTTTGTTATGGTGTGGATAATGGTTTGTCTCTCAAAGTTTCAAGTTTTAGAATTTGATGTTGGGATATGGTGAGGCCTAGTGGGCAGTGATTGGATCTTAGTGTTTATATCCTGGAGCCAACACTCTCATGAATAGATTAATGCTGTGTTTTTCAAAACCCAGTTAGTTCTGGTTCTCATGAGAGCTGGTTGCTATAAATGAAAGAGAGCTGCTTCTCTCTGTACAAACTTGCCATCCTCGGTGCTTCTGTTGACAGTGTTATACCTGGCCTAATGCCAGGCCTAAGCCTTCAGACTTTCCAACTGCCAGAACTGTGAAGTAATAAACCTTTGTTTCTTTATAAATCACCCAGTCTCAGGTATTTCTGTTAGCAATGCAAAAACAGAACTAAGAATATGTTCTTTCCTCCTCAAGTTTTGTGAATTATTGAAAGGAGACGCTGAGTTTAACATTAAAAGAAAATAGGTACATGAAGCACATGAATTAAATTATACAATGGACACAGACCACAGATTCAAATCTCTATCAAGGAAATTAAATGTATAGAATTTATTTAGGAGCTCTTAAAGCCTGAAGAAAAGAAATGAAACAGTACAGGTCTATAGGAAGAAAGAGTAGAAAATTCCTAAGAATGAGTCTAAATATGATACCAGGAGAGGACTTACACTAAATTCTCAGCACATGATCTTACTTGGGGTTGCTCAGGAAGAAAATATATACTGGCCACTTTATCTCTCTAGTAAAATCTGGAAAGCAGTTTGTCTATTACAATACACAAAGGCAATAGAGCATATTTTGAATGAAAAGGTTATGCTGCTTCAGGGAAGTGAAGCTTTGGGGATGTAGCCAAAATATTTTTTTTCTTTTTCAATTTATAGTTGTTATATTCTAGAGTTGTTCAATAGATTAAAAGTCATCATTATAATGGGTGTTCTTTTTAAAATTTTTTAATCTAAAATAGTCTTTTTGCAAATTGAGTTGTGCTTTGTGCCAAGGTTAATAAGTGAAATGCTTGTGTAAGAAGAATAATAGCAACAAAAGAGGTCACTGGCTGGATCCATGACTTGTTTTCCAGTCTTGTCATTTATAGGCTTGAATCAATTCACTATAATAATCTCAGCAGCATATGCATGCAATGATGGAGAAAAATGTTTTTCAAAGATGCTACTGATCTTACTATTTCAGCTATCTATTGTTCTGTGAATAAACACCCCCAAAGTAGTGGCTTAAAACTATTACCATTTTTAAAATGTTCTTGAGTCTTGTGAGGGGCCTCTCAGGCAGATGCAGTAGAACGGCAACTGATCCTAGGACGTCCAGCTGGCTTACTCAGACATCTGATGATTGATGAGGTCATCTGGATGCTAGGATCTCTCTCACCTTGGTCCTCCACGTGACTAGTTTGTACTTCTGCTTCTTTGTGTGATGATCAGATGTGTCACAAGTCTAGCTGAGATTCAATGAGAAAAACATACATTCCATTTGTCCATGAGACAAGCTTTAAGAATTTGTAGCAATCTTTCATCTATCATACCTATCCTCGAATGTTTTCAGTCAAAATAGTATCTTTCTTCTCCTGCTGTTTTTTTTTTTTTCTTTTTATTAAACTTCAGCATTTGTATCCTGTCTTCAAAGAATACAGGCATTTCCTAGAGAGCCACCCCTTTCCTGGTAGTGTGTCAAAACTTTGAGATTCCTAGAGGGCCTCTTGGAGGCCAGGAATATGATTTCAGCCCTGGGCTGAGTACCAGCAAATGAGGGTCAGTTCAGTGAGGATGACCAAATCTGTAAGATTACTTGAAAGCTGTCTGAGCAAGCTTGTCCAAAGAATCTCCAAAGTTCGGGCCAGGATCCAGCTAGAGGCCTGCATTTGCCACCAGGTGGCTGGGCCCTGCCAAGTTCACAATGAAGACATTCAACAAACAGACACATTGCTGCTGACTCTGCTTGCCAGAGCAAGGTAACTCTGCTCTTTCCTCCCCACACCCTTAGCACAGTACATCCCTGGATAATGACAGGTCTTGTCTTTATTAAATAAGTCACATTGGCTTTACAGCACTCCCATAAACTCCTTGACCTTGTTAAATTTGCAAAACCCAAAGTATTGTATGTACTTGGTCACGAAGTTTAAACAAATTGCTTCGGGTGGACTTTTAAATGGCAATATCTGTAGATACACCCTGATCGTAACTGTTACATAATAAATAATGTAAATTTTTATTAAAGAGCAGAATTGATTTTTTTTTCTTTTTCCTTTTTTCTTTAAATTTGATAGAGGGCACATGCACTCACCAGAGAGACAGCAAGAGAGGGAGAAAGAGAAAGCTCTATCTACGTAAACAATTCCAGTAGAAAATTAGGTAGTAAAAGTGGTGCAGGTTTGTGAGGATTATTCCATATTCTATTATTTCAGTAAATAAGCCCAAGGGATGTTATTGATCTTCCAAAGGAAAAGAGAGAAATACAGCACAAGAAATGGATATTTCTTTCCCTTGTGATGAAGATGATAAGGTCCAACAGGAACAGCCTGAACAAATTCATTTTCAAGTCCAAATGATGAAATTAAGGTCAAAGTTTCAGTTGCATAATTATCTTGATTATTCTATGACATTGGAATTACTAACCATAGAGAATACTAAGTCCCACTAAAATTTTAGTCCCACTAAATTGATGATATTTGTATGTTCTTTCCTTATTCTTTCTGACATCTTAGTATTCATATCATCATATTTCCATCATATTCTTCCAAATGTCTTGTTCTTTTTAATATGACATTTTCATGCTAATTGCACTTGTAATTATGTACATTTATTTGTGCTGGTCCTTTGTCCTTTCTCAAGCTGAAGAGTGACACTCAAGAAGCAGCAACAGCATGTCTTCTGATCTCACTGTAATTCCCTCCTGCTTATCACAGTGGGTTCCCACAGGGAGTTCCTCTTCACGGACAAAGAGAAATAATCATTTTCTCCTTTAACCAGAGTGTGAACCTGTTCAGAGCTTCCTGATGACTACCAAAGGGAAGATAATTGCTAACTTCTTTTCTGCCACAGTTTATATGTGTGATAGTGAAGCAAAGAAACTTGGATTTATTTCTGAGTCCAGACTTTGGTGGAAACTGATTATGGGCAAGCTATCTATCTTAGGTCTAGGTATCTTCATCAATAACAGGGATAATAATATCATCTCATTATGTTGTTATAAGAATTAGTTGAGATAATATATGTTGGGCACTTATGGTGTCTGGCACATAACTAGATTCAATAAACGTTAGCTGTGGCCACTATTATCATCAGCATTGTTGTCCTGTCTTCATACTTTTTATATGCTCTAGTACCTGACATTTGCAACACTCACTTAACGTTGCCCTTTTATTTCCTCACTTTTTAAACTTCTGGCAACATGATGCCAAGCCAAATAAATATGTACTTCAAAGTATCTATTTTGAAGAATTCTGTGATTTTCACTTAAAGTCACTGCTATGAAAGCTTTACCCAGCTTAAACTGTGTGCCTGCTCAGTCTTTCACAGTGGACATATCATTATTTAAAAACACCAACTTTCACAGCTTCATTTTGTAAATAACTGTCACTCTCCTCATTGCGTTTTTTGTCATAATACCTGCTTAAAATTTTATTTTATTGGCTGACATTTTTACTATTCATTGTCTTTTTTTAGATTATTTGTAACCATGCCTGAGCTCCAGGCTGTTTGGTGGTGACATGTTATAAATAATATTATTACTATAATTAAAAGGTTGGATCAGAGTGGCTCAGGAGGGAAATGTAGTCACCTTTGGCTTGCAGTCAAATGTAGGTCACTGGAGTTATTAACACTATTTACACTAGTTGACCAAATACTCTCCTTTGAGTAAGGTAATGGTTTGTAGGGTGGATGTACCTGACAAGTGATGGGTGTGATTTGTTCTTATTCTAAGTAAGCTGTCAAATAAAAAAATTATATTCATTTAAGGCATACTATACACATTTTTGCTGCTTTTATGTTTATTCTTCAAACGTTTTAGGAATCTATTCAATGGTATGAGTGTTTCAGCTCAAATCAAATTTTATCAATATGTATGTTTACTTCACAGAGAAATAATAAAATACGAGTATAATAAAATACATCATATTTCTGTAATCAGTGGGTAAGATAGTGACCAATAATGTTAATTTCTGTACAATATCCCTCCCTCCTGTGTGTGTAACAGCTAAGTTACCATTACCATGGCTAGAACCATCAGAGTCAGGGTGTTTTGGAGATTGGGTTGTGTGGCAGTCTTTTTATATAAAGCTATTTGGGAAATCTCATACACTGCCACCCTCCCCCCACTCCTTCTGGAACCGCAGATGGACTCCCTTTCTCTCCCTCCTTTTTTTCTCTTTGTAGTTTCCCAGGTTTCTTCTCCATAGGAATGGAAACAATCACATGAAAAAAAATATGTAAATTAAAATAAGTGTTCTTACACTCTTTTAAAATCTAATTTCATAATTTTTATTTGCTTTTTCTTAAAACTCTCTTATTTATTTTGCTTTTATATTGATTCAAAGTTAGAAAGAGAACAATGAAATCTTGCAAGAAATGCCAGCTTGCTGTACAGAATGAGTAAACACTTGTTTTTGTATTTTTCAATTAAAAATATTTAAAGTTGTCTAGAGTAATATTTGTCAGGGTCTGGAAGAATTTCTTTTTTATATACATTTATACATTTTATTATTTTTTTACACATTCAATCACTGTATATTAGTGTGCAGAATGAATTTTCCTAGCATAGTCATACTGTATTTTAGTCCAGTTAAAGATATTATTGTACACATTACCATCAACAGATAACTTTCCATTTTTGTGTCCCTTAAATGTTTTGCTTCTTTCTTTTTCCTCTTGATTCCCTTCCTCTCACCCTCCCGCATCTCTGTGGGAGAAATTGTAGCACAGTAAATATTCATGATAGCGGTGTAAACAAGGGCCTGAGACCTCCTTGGGAGTTAGTATCTTTGCATTTGCTTTGAGAAGCCTGGCCTTACTGACCTGGCCTAACCATCCTCTTAGAAAAATCTGTTTAACAAGCAATTTCTTCTTCTTCTTAATTGCTAGAGGGTGTGGGTGCTCACCAAAGAATTAAAGAGGAAGAGAGAGAAAACACCCAATGGGGTATGGTCATGCCACAATCCTTTTTCTTCCATTTCTCCATCCTGTCAGAATCCTGGGCACACATACACACACACATACTAGTTGTGTTTGTCAAGCTGCCAGGGCCATGATTCAAACTTTGGTGGACATGTGATATTTGGTTCTCCATGAATAGTGCTTAACTGCTGCTCTGTGAGGCTGGCCAGAACTACCTGAAATAAGGGTATTCGAGATTTCACATTGGGAAATATAATGCAGAAAATCAATTAAATTTTTGTTTTTAGCTATTTCTTCCATGAGAATGAGAGACAGAGAATGAGAAAAAGACAAGAACTTTCAACAGGATTTCATGCCGTAATTCTCTCCTCACACCCTCCCAGTCCTTCTAAACAGTCAGGGCCATGGGTGCACATCCCAGATGTGCACAGGTCGACCAGACAACCAAACCTGTGATTTTTCCATATACCATCAACAGATAACTTTCCATTTTTGTGTCCCTTAAATGTTTTGCTTCTTTCTTTTTCCTCTTGATTCCCTTCCTCTCACCCTCCCGCATCTCTGTGGGAGAAATTGTAGCACAGTAAATATTCATGATAGCGGTGTAAACAAGGGCCTGAGACCTCCTTGGGAGTTAGTATCTTTGCATTTGCTTTGAGAAGCCTGGCCTTACTGACCTGGCCTAACCATCCTCTTAGAAAAATCTGTTTAACAAGCAATTTCTTCTTCTTCTTAATTGCTAGAGGGTGTGGGTGCTCACCAAAGAATTAAAGAGGAAGAGAGAGAAAACACCCAATGGGGTATGGTCATGCCACAATCCTTTTTCTTCCATTTCTCCATCCTGTCAGAATCCTGGGCACACATACACACACACATACTAGTTGTGTTTGTCAAGCTGCCAGGGCCATGATTCAAACTTTGGTGGACATGTGATATTTGGTTCTCCATGAATAGTGCTTAACTGCTGCTCTGTGAGGCTGGCCAGAACTACCTGAAATAAGGGTATTCGAGATTTCACATTGGGAAATATAATGCAGAAAATCAATTAAATTTTTGTTTTTAGCTATTTCTTCCATGAGAATGAGAGACAGAGAATGAGAAAAAGACAAGAACTTTCAACAGGATTTCATGCCGTAATTCTCTCCTCACACCCTCCCAGTCCTTCTAAACAGTCAGGGCCATGGGTGCACATCCCAGATGTGCACAGGTCGACCAGACAACCAAACCTGTGATTTTTCCATACGGATCCAGCACATTATAGCTGCGTCACCTAGCTGGCCCATATTCAGTCAATTTTAGTTGAGCTGGTATATTTATATATTCTGAAAACAGCTAATATTTCTTCATTAATAATTTATATAATCCTGTACTATGTGGATATCAAAATGATGAGGATGAAAGGTAACCCTTGATAATAAAACATCTGTGGTACTTATTTATTCAGTAGAGTTCATTATTACTTAGCTTGCTGATTAATAATTTTTTAATAGACTCAATGCAGAACTTACAGACTTCAATTTAATTGTCTATAGCGATTTAGATCTGAGTGAAAGAAAAAAGACAAAATTCAAAGGCATTAAAACAATTGGGGGGGACTAGGAAAGTATCAATATTATAATGTATCATTGATCAGAAGATTATTACTTATACAGCAAATTTTAATTTCACTTGATGACTCTTTAGCAACCATATTTATTAAAATGCAAATTTATTCTAAAATTATATGAGAAATATATAGTTACAAATAAAGTAATACAGTGCAAGATGACCCAACAAAACCATATTTCCAATTCATGCTATATTTCAATTGGATGACATATTAACAAATTATAATAAATTTCTCTCATGAGATTTTGACCTGATGTCAGTCTAACTTTGAAAAAAAGATCAAAGCTGCCCGGTCAAATTAATTCTGCATTGATATACTTGTCTTTGGCTGTTAAAATGTGACCTCTTAACACTTCATATATTTATTGTTCTTTGTTGAACCACAATGTGAATGGACTGTATTATACTGAAGAAAAATTCATAGTGTCTATACCAGATAAATATTTAAAAATATGAAAGCAATTTAGGATTTTGTCAGTAGCATTTGTTATCTTTTGTCTCATGATAGTTTTGGTCTGGAAAAGAACAGAGAATTGGAAGAAGGGGAATGGAAAGTATTCTCCTATGTCTTCTGCTGACTCCTCAATAATTTGGGCTTGTAAAAGATCACAGATCAGAAAGGGTTTTAAGCTCTAGTGCATTTGAACTTCCAACTTCTGCTTAAGCAATGTGACAAGAGTTTGAGATGCCTTTCCAAATGTGCCGAGCTTAAGTTACAAAAAAAAAAATGTTAATAGCTTTGACCTCTTAAACTGTTATATGAAGAAAAGGCTCTACTCACTTCAGGGCCACCCTATTGTAATCTCTACCTTTGATGTGAGTCACGTACTAATTTCCTCTCAAGAAAGTTTAATCCAAAATATGTCTAGTTGGTAGGATTACTTTTTCCTTTAAGAACCTCAAAGATTTTAGATCTGAACAACGTAATTAAAAATACCAAATAATTGCATTTATTTTAGAAATAAGTATAAGTTATTGAACTACATTACCAATAACCCCAGAGACTTCTTTTTTATGCAAATAGAAATTCTATTAGTAAACTTAATAAAAGTGAGTACAATGGAATTTAAAACCTGACATGACTTTGTGAGACAATGTCTCACACAGTCATAATAATAAGAGATCTCTGCTAGTGATTAAACAGACATGGGTAGATTCCTGATACAATTTGACTGATGAAAGCCTTATTATGTTTACCACTGGTACATTAAGATTTAGAAATATTTGCAATAAGGAATTGTTCACTGTGAGGCCAGAGATATAACATGCAATATTTTGATGCACCCTAGAATTCTAACTATTCTTTGGTAAAAAAGAATCTCATCTCAAATTATGCTTCTGATTGCCTTCTAGGCCTTTTGCATAGAAAAATAGTGAAGAAACATTTATTAAATATTAGCTCCATTAAGGAGTTTTGATAAACCTATGATTTAGTCATGGCTGTTTTCTGAGAAACCTTAAAAACTAACAGAATGAGTTCTTCTGAGGCTTTTTCAGAGCATAAGTCTACCCTTAAGGTCTGTGACAATGGCTACTGGATAGCTGATGGATTAGATACCAGAGACAGATTAAAGTTTGTGCTTGCTCTTTTTTCACTCTATTGTGTCAATTCCTGTTTTTACATCTTTAAAATCAGAATATACCTTACATGGTGTTTCATAGTTTAATTAAAGTGCTTTGGTTGTTGTTGATACATGCTATAATGGTACATCTTGAGTTGATGGAGTAAAAAATATGACAAATTGTGGTTGCTTCTATTTTTAATTTTTTATATATATAGGATATACAAGATACAGAGGAATTAATATTTTTGTAATTTTTCTATTAGTGAGAATTTATGACTTTATATCAGCCTCTGACTATAACAAGGAAATCCTTCTACATTTTTCCATTTTCAGGTTCTGATCTGGTAATGTAGTTTTTGTTTAATTATGATATCATAAACATTCTTCGCATTATCTCCTGGGACAAGGATTTCTCTAGAAGTAAAATTCCTTAGGCACAGAGTATGCAAAGTTAATTTAAGATAATGCCAATTTATACTCCCACCAACTTATATGATAAATAAATAAGAGTTTTTATGGTCCACATTTGGAACATCCAATATTAGCAAGTGTTTACATAATCAAGTAGGTATAAAATTGTATTAATTTTGTTAACATTTGCATTTATCTGATTTCTATTGAGGTGAGCACAGTTTGATATAAATATTGGCTTTTTCTCTTTTCTATTCTTTAGTACTGTTTGCACATTTCTTTCAGGTTATTTCTCTCTCTCTTTTTTTTTTTCTTTTCTGTTGGTTTATATAATCCAGGATGATATCCTTAATTCAAGATCCTTAATTTGCTTTCATCTGTGACAGTCCTTCTTTTCAACTAAAGTAGTATTTGTGAGTTTTGTGGATAAGGACATGAACATGCTTTTTGCAGGTCTCTGTTCAAATAGGTTTGGTCTGCACCTTGTACCCAGGCATCACTTGCAGCTACTGTGGTCTTTTACTACTCTGCAAGATTACTGCTCATTGAAAAGTAGGGCCATCTTCTTTTGCTATTTTATGCCTCTTACTATTTGCTTTAATTTGCATATTTCTTCTTCCAAATTTGTATTTTCATGGTTAACCCAATATACAACTTCTCAATTTCTTTCTAAACATCCCTACTATCTTTACCTTTTTTCTTTTTGAACCACAAGTCTTATTAGGCCTATTTCCTTGTCTTCTTATAACTCCTTCAAATTCAACATATCTAGGATGTCCTTGTAGGTCTCTTATTCAGTTACCCTCAACACCTATGTTTTCAACATCTTTGACCTAGAGCTCCTTGGTCCCTTGTTTTCATCCTACTTGTGAGTTCCTCCCCCCTTTTTTCCTTTTTAATTTTGCCAGAGGGTGTGTGCGTTCACTGGAGAGAGCCGGTGAAAGAAGAAAAAGGAGAAGCACCCCTCCATAAGGGGTGTCATGCTGCAATCCATTCTTCTCTATTTCTCCCTTCTTTGTAGATTTTAGGTGCGCGCGCACACACACACACATACACATACACACATACACACACCTGTTATGTTCTCCAGTCACCAGGTTCAGGACTTGAACTACACTATTGGCCATGTGAAAGCCAGTCACTTTAACCACTATACCACACACTGGGATGGCCCAGTTTCCTCTCTCTTTACTATATTACTTTCTGGATTACAAAAAATGCTCAGTGATTGCTACCTGCTAGTATAACAGAAGTAGAAGTGTCCAGTTTCATAGTCCCTCACATTAACCCCTTTCTTGCCAGCATTCTCAATTCTTTTGTCTTAATATCCTTACATTCTCTTACCCAACCAACCCCAAACCTAAAGCAACTACAGCAAAACAGACATGACCTTTACATCCACGGATCTTCAGACTGATCACAGAGAAGGGCGTTTAGTGATAAGGAAAAGTGTCATGAGTGTTCAGAAAGCAAAGGGGAGGAGAAAGAAAGTGTCCCTGAGGAAATGACATTTAAACTGAAACCTGAACAAGAATGAGAACTGGTTAAATGAAGTGTGAAGAGCGAACAGTTCCAGCAGTTGTAGAAATATGTACAAAGGCCAGATTATCAGGTTTCTCTGATCTCAATCTGGGCGTTAGTTTCTCTGTGAAGTCTTCCCAGACCTCTTATGTCTAACTCAGAAATCCCTTCTTTGTACTTCTTCAGGAATTAGTCCTTCTTCCTTAGCCTGTCTCCAATATATTGTATCCACATATTTTCTTGACTTTCTTCCCCTCCCAGGTTCTGGAAAGATGATTTGGTGCTTGACTTGTTCCTTATAATATCCTAAGAACTACATAGTAACTGACAGATAATAATGAAATTTGTCAATTAAATTAAAAAACCAGTGGAATAAAAATTTGCAAAGAACAGCAGCTCTATGGATCCAGGTGGAGGTCAAGTGATTTGCTTCACCCTTGTGGTGGCCATACTGATGAGACCTACTCAAATCCACTGAGCTCAAGGAAATAGGTATTTAAAAGAATGCGAGTGTTTTTCCAGCCACTATGAAATGCCATTTATTCTCCACTCACATAGTACACTATGTTACTCTTATTTAACTGAGGAAATTTCATATAAATTATATACAAGGTATGTTGGGCAGTGCTGTACTCAATCCAATGGAACAAGAGTGTTGTTTTTATAGATGTATCATGCGAAGCATAGTTTTTTCCATCTTTGCTGGATCACTGCATTGCTTTCAGGCTCGGCAGCTATGAAGGATATGAAAAATTAATCCCTAGAACAGTAGATCTCAATAACACCGTGTATGTCACAGTCAGTGGCGAGCGTATATCACAATGGGAGTCATAATCACAAGGCAACATAGTTTGTGATTTATCCCTTTTTTTTTTTTTTTTTGAGGAATTCTTGCTATAGGGTATGTGCACTCCATCAGAGGACAGAAAGAGACAGAGAGAAAGCAAGTGAAAAATCAACCCCTCCTTGGGGGGCATGGCCATGCTGCAATCCCTTCTCTTCCAGTCTCCTCCCAATATCTTGGTTATGTATGCACATGTGCCCAGTGTGAATTTGGGACTTAAACCACAGTCAGCCATGTGGGAGGTCAGTGACATAACTACTATGTTATCCGCTGGCCCCATGATTTAACTTTTTAAAAAAACTAGATAAAATAAAGATGATTGGGAATTTTCCTGCTAGTAGTTCATGTCTCATCCATGACATTCTATTGCTTTCTCAGGAGTTAGGATACTGTTATGGAATAGCCTTGAGACCTGTCTTGGGAAGGTGCCGGCACGAATAGTAATTCTGTCACAGATGTCACTGTTGTAGCTCTAGAGGTGGCTCTTGCCCCTGTCTAAAGCGTAGCTCAACGTTTCCTAGTCTTGAGGGGTATTTTTAATGCTCTTAGAACTTTGCCATGGCTTGAAGAGGAAAGAAGGCAATTGGGTGGAATGGAAAATTGCATGAAAATAAACAGTGTTTACATCATCTCTGGGACTGATGATAGCTCCAGGATTTTGTCGTTTTCAGACAGAAAAATACTGTGTTCGGTTTAAATAAAAGTCTTTCAGGGGAAAAATATTGGGGAGGGGAGACTGGCAGGAACTGTTCATATTCAATGAAAATCTTCACTTTGAAGTTGCATATTAGTTAAGAATTTCCCCTCCAAGAGTTAAGATCCTAAGTATTATCAAGACAAATCTCCTAACATTTCTATGAAGCCACCAAATTTCCTGTCACATGAGGAATGAAAAAGATGGACCAGCCTATTTCTACACTTAAAAAAAGAAACACCTATCTCTGAGAAGTTCTAAGCTTTGGACACTGTGCTATTCCTGTCAGTGGAGAACACGTAGGATACAGGCTTCTGGATACATTGCCACAGGGAGCTGTAAGCACTGGGCTTTCTCAGCATGGTGCTATCATGTCACTTTTTAGAGCACTGACTTTAGTTAACCTCATTTATAATAATATCATTTGGTGTAAAACCAAGAGTGCCATATTATTACATTTCTGTAATAATTAAGGAGGAGTAAAGTGGAATGAAAATTGAGTGGAACCTTCTATAAGGTTCTAATTAAGTAGAAATTTTGGATAAACTACTATAGGCCCTAAGCCAGTTTTCGGGGTGGTGATTAGGTGGCTGGATCTCACGTGGCTGACCAGGTGGTTCGAGTCCCAGACCTGGTGACTTCAGAAACATGCTGAGCATGTGCATGTGCTTGCCCAAAATCCCTAAAGGAGGGATAAATGGAGGGGAAGGGACTATAGTATGACCATTTCCCATAAGGGTTTCTCACTCCCCACCCCACCCCCTTTGTCTCTCTCAAGTGAGTGCACACATCCTCTGGCAAAGCTTAAAAATAAAGGAAACAACAAAACAAAAACTACGGTAGATCATAAGAATTTTGCCTCAAAAATGAAAAGAATGATAGACTAGATATTTAGTGTGGTGGTTAAATGATGTGCATTGGGAGTTGGATTCCACATGGCCAACTGTGGTTTGCATTCCAGTCCTGAAAGCTTAAAAAACATGATGGGTGTGTTTGCATGTGTGCACATCATCCCAATGGGATGAAGAAATGGAGGTAAAAGGATTATAGTGTGACTGTTCTTCATTAGGGAGTGCCTTCTTTCTCCTTCTCCCACTTCTCCTTGGCAAACTCATGTACCTACTGACAATTAAAAAATAAAAAATAAAGAGCATCAGCAAGTGGTATGATGATTAAAGCACTAAACTCCCACATGAATGACCATGGTTTGAGTCCTGAACCTGGGAGTTTGTGTTCTCACTTTCCTTCTTTCTCTGTGTGTCTGTCTCTGGTAAAATTTAAAAAATAATAATAAATAAAATAATTCTTTAAAAAAATGGAAAGAATAAACTTAGTAAGCTGTCTCAAGCAGTGTCCCTCAGTAAGAACTTCAGGACCCCTCAAAGGCCACTAAGAAAAAAGGCAGAGTAATATGTAGGTGTAAGTCTATGCTTCTATTTCCACTCTAAGTAGAACCTCCACTTTTGCCTCCTTTATATTGGGCTTTCTTAAGCCATTTTATTTGTAGAAATGGTTCCTCTGTTCATTTCTTCTTTTAGCAAAGGACTAGGTGGTCTTCAGATTGCTTGTTGCACTAACATTCTGTTACTCTCTTCTAATGATAGTTCAAACTTTAGTAAGTTGACATATTAAATCTTTAGAAATTCAGCTTGTGATATTTCCAAAATAAGTCAGACAAAAAATTTGGCAAGAAAGATAATTTTAAATATATCATAAATACCCAATCTCTAGCTTATCCAAAAAATAAGAATGAAATGCGTAGCTTGCTTTTTAGCACATCATGAATATTCAGTTGACAATGGACTTTGTCCTCAGAATAAAGTAGCAAAAATCACAAGAAATAACATCTTATTCTGGGAGTAATTTGCTGAAAGCTAGTATTTTTTAAAAATGTATTCAGCCAACATTGTTTAAATATCTAGTATTTACTAGCCAGGTGTTAGGTTTCGGGAATAAAAAACTAAAATTAAACCTTTCAAAAAGTCAGCAGTCTTATAGAGTGCTGAATAGAAGGAAAGACAGAGACATTAACACTCAATTGAAAAGTAATAAGGTATTCATGAGGATAAAAGCATATAACATATCATTAAAAGGTGATAGTAAAGCATAGTAACTAAAAGCATAAGGTCTCTGTTCAAATTCCAGTTCTATTATTTACTAATATTATGGGTTCTAGTTTTGTTCAACTGATGGCTTAATTTTCTTTATTTGTAAAATAAGGAGAGGAAAATAAGCTACCTTATAGGATTTTTTGTGCCAACTGAATGTTATAATAAATGTTAAACACTTCGTACAATATCTGCATTTACTACATTTAAATAGTAGCTATTAATATTGTACCAATTAAGTGATAGTTTTTTCATTTTTATTTTTTATGTATTAAGACATCAGAGAAGATGGGACCAGCAGTTGGCATAACGGCTATGTTGCTGTACTCCCATGTAGTTCACTGCGGTTCTAGTCCCAGACCCGGTGGCTTAAACTCACGCAGGGGGTATGTGCATGCATGCCCAAGATCGCAAGAGAACGAAGAGAAGGGATTGCAGCACGTCCATCCTTCCCTGGGGGGCGATTTCTCGCTTTCTGTCTGTCTCTCTCTGTCTTTCTGGCAAGTGCACATGGCCTATAGCAAAAACCTTGCAAAAAAAAAAAAAAAAAAAACTGAGAGGATCAGCCTTGTAGCTTAGTTGTCAAGGGAGTCAGATCCCACATGCCTAACCATGGTTCAAAACCCAGCCTCAGTAACTTGAAAAAATTGCACGTGCATGCATACCCCAAATCTCAATAGGATGGAGAAATGGAGAAAGGATTGTAGCATACCATGCCCTATTGTGGGGTGCTTTCTCCCTCTATCTCTGTTTCTCTGTCCAGGACACATGCCCTCTGGCAATTTTGTTTCTGCAATTCTTACAGCAGAAGCACTGGCTCCCTTAGTTCCATCTTTTCAAAGGCATTGTTGAAGCAAATGGCCTCAGAAGATGGAGCTGGTATCTCCCTCTGGAGCAAAGCACAGGTTTATTTATTACTGTTATACCGAAGACAGTAATTTCCTCTTGTAAAAGTCAAGTAGGCTCATCTTCTGTTAAAAGAGAGCAGGGTTTCCTAAGCTGGGTTTTCTCTCCTGTGACACAATTCAGAGCATGGACAAGCATTGCCTGGCCCTCTGTGCCACCCTGTGGTAACTGGGGCTTCTCCAAGATCTTTGCAAATAACTGAGAGGTGTTTCTCCTCTCACCATTAGCTCTCAGAAGAGAATGTGAGGGGAATACAGGAGCCTTGAGAGTATGAGGCTTCTCTGACAGGGAAGCCTATTGTGGTCTGGAATGAAACTAGAGTATAATTCAGCTAGGACAAATTAAACATCATTGATGATCTACCATGGGACATATCCAAAATTTATCATATTGTTTTATAAGAAAGTATATTAGTTTATAAACTTTTGATTGATAACCAAATGCATATGTTATAAGCTGGAGATAAATGATAAAAACTTATGAGCCTTAGCTATAAAACTACCATTTGTTTTATATATATATATATAAACACACACACATATATATAATTGTGTATATATATATATGTATATATAGCTTTACAGATTTGCATTCTATTAATTCTGAGATTGTTCTTCAGTACAAAACTTTTGTATATTAGAAGATAAAACTTCTCCATTTTGTTGGGAGTGTGGTCATGCTGTACCCAGGCCTCATGTGGTTTTCAAACTGCTGGGCCAAGATCAACCCAGGATTGGTCATGTGCTATTTTACTTCCTTAACCACTAGGCCATAGGGCTGCTCCCACCTTCCACAATCTACGTAATTTTTATTAAATGTGAATGTATCATGACATACCAGCCAAGAAATATGCCTTATTGAGTTACTTTCAAGTGTGTTCATTCATTCTGAATTGTAGAATTTTGTTCATAATTGCCAGTAGGTCCACTCTGAGCTGTTTCTCTCAGAATTCAGAAAAACAAGTCAATTCTATTGCTTGATTGAATGTACAAAATAAATTAAAATTTTAAAAAAGTCGATTCTGTTGACTGACAGTATAAAACTGGCACATTGTACAGGTATCTGACACATGGCACAGGTATCAGGCATGTCGGAGATACCTAAAACATTCATTTAATGAATTAATGAATGAATGCAAACTACAAAAGCATTTACATGTGAATACACCTACACATATATACCATATTTCATTACTTTTAAGAAGCAATTTTCCACATTCTAATATCTCTGAAATTAAGATATTTTAAAAATTGATAGTGTTCGCAGAATTTTTTTGTAAAACACTAATGACAGATATTAAAATAATTTTGTATACTCAATGAAATGCATTTTATACCTCCACTTTTTGTGTATCATGTGTTCCTTCTATGTAGGCCTATGCCTGCATCACATTGAGATAATGTATTTGCTTCTCATAATTAACTATCAAAATAGAACGTTTTCATCAGCTTTTCCTTTACAGCCTTAGCTATATGTTAATACTTGCCACTGTTAATTTATTTGAGGGGTCTAAGATTTTTTTCTCCACTGATAAGCATTTTACAAAATTGTCTTTTGCAATTGCATGTAACATAGGAATGACGATTTAGTGTCTACTGACATATGGCAGGGTGTAGGCATTTGTGAACCATCCAGAATGTTTGCTGAATATGCTTAGCTCAGGAAAATTTCTACATTATTCATAAGCCACTTCTAATGCCATTCTATTAAGGGTTCCTTCACCACTGCAGTGTCTGGAATTTGAAGGCTTGGCCTTTGATATCCACTTTCTTCTGTGTGGGCTCCACTACCTAACTCTGTTCGTTATGTAAGTGTTGGTGTTGGAGTGGGTGGCAATACTCTGAGTTGTCATAGCAACCAGAAATTCTTTTTATTACTAATCTTGACATTGGCTATCAATTGTTACTTTATTTATTTTTTTAAAGAATTATTTTATTTAACTTTAGTTTTTATTATTATTATTTTCCAGTTTGATCAGAGAAAGATAGAGAAAGTGAGAGAGGGAAAGTGAGAAGCAAGCCACCAGATCTGGGACTTGAACCAAGGTTGGCCATGTGGGAGTCCAGCGCCTTTAACCACCACCCCATTTGTTGGGCCCCAATTGTTACTTTATAAACCCATTATGAAAAAAGGCCCCACATTCCATATCTAATTGATCAAGTATAGATCATTTGTTTTCAAAATATTTTAGAAAGAATTCAACAACAGATTTCAAACGGGTTTACAATGAATTAGTATGTCAACAGCCTGAAGTAAAGGACAGTATCTGTCTAGTGAGTTTGAGGGGCCATAATATGTCCTTCAAAATCCAGAGTCCCTGGCCATTTGTCCAGATTATTTTTCTCTTTTTAATTTTCTACAACAATTATGCACAGTTCTAGAGATTTATAGAAGTAGGGTGCTCTCTCCTAGATATAATGCTTCTATGTTTCAGCCTGAGGACATTCACTGGCTTATTTTCCATAGATTGACACAGATCTTTTTTATTTTGTTCATAATCTTGTAGTTTCCCCTACTAATGACATTAATAATACTTTAAAAGAGGTGCTAAATATTCTCTCTTTATACAAACCTCTGGAACATACAGCAGCAGAAAGGATAGAACAAAACTAAGTGCCTTAATATCCAAGTAGAAAGTAGAGAAGTACTTTCAAGAAGGATTAGTTTATAGTTCAGTCTAAATGCTTGGGTTTAAATTATTGCTTACACTTGATGGCACTGAATTTATGTAAAAGCAGGATGATTACTGGTTGCTTCCTTTGACATGATTTATGATGGCCTCATTAGATATCAAAACTGATGTCAGACGTACTTGTCTAGGGTTCCCATTGCATCTCAGTGGACTTTTACCACATAGGGAACAAAATTAGAATGTTTGCATCGGTAGATCAGTGGATGGAACTGCCCAGGGATACCATGTGCCATGAATTATGTACTCTACAATGTATATTCTATAAATATTTTATGAGCCATCAACTGGTTGAGCAATAGTCTAGCTGATTTTTTTTTAATAGTGAACAGAGCATCTTCTTTAGATTTTTATCATTTTATATGCCATATGTTTTCATTTGACAGATCTCTGGATAATTCAGGCAAAAAAAAGGGAAGTGAGCACGGTATAAAAAATACCTGAAATTGGCTTCTAGGCTTGAATTCTCTAAGCTTATGATTCTCAAACAAGGGAGTACATCAAAGAAAACTTGAGGAGCTTTGTAAAATAAGAATGTTAGAGCCATCTGAGACCTCTTGGTTCAGTGCCTCCAGAGAAAGGGACCTGGATAAATCTTTTAAAATAGATTTCAGGTGCCTCTGACTCTTCACTCTGATGCAGAACTACAAACATAAGTAAGCAGTCTGTTACTGATTTATTTGGTATGTACATTTACAGTATGTATCTCTTTATATATAAAATCTTTGCGATATTCACATGCCAGGTGATCTTTCTCTCTCCTATTTAAAAGTCAACATATGCTTATGTTGTTGCCTATACACTCTCTTAGATTTGTATTGCACTTTAACTTTAGAAAAGTGCCTTCATTTTATTCTCGCAACTATGGGTGTGCAAGTTGGTTCTCCACACATGAGTATCTGGTTGAGAAAAATCTATGGGGCCTCAAACTCAGTCCACATACTCAGTGAGAAACTACACCACGCTGGGTTTCCCAGACTCCTAATTTTTACAAAGGTGTGCCATGGGCTGGTGACAATCCTGAAGTAGGCAAACTAGGGATTACTGTCCACATTTAAGATAAAACAAGTTTGAGAGGCTCAGAAAGGATGAATAGCTATTCCAAGATTTCACAGAGAATGAGTGGCTAATGTAGATGAAATCACTTGGCTTAATCTGGTATTTTCGTCTGTCATACTGGAAATTATTCCCACATATTCTTCATAATCCTCGTGCAATGCAACCATAACAGTTTAGTGATGCTCAGTTTATTTGTTGAACCTGGTTCTGGCCATAGAATTAAAGAAAAAAAATTTTTTTTCCTTTTTGGTCAAAAGTGATTTTATCAACTTTGGTTGTGACTTATATTTGAATGCAAACAAACAGAGGAACAAAATAAAATGATGGTTTTAAAAATTCTAAGTTATGCTAAATATCCATTATTTACTAACAAATAGAAAAATCATTTAAATTGCTGGGAGTTTTCATAAAGGTAATGTTGTGTAGAAGGTCATCATCCTAATGCTAGGACTGTCTTGTAATTCACTGGAAACAGGAGGTGAGGAAACTCAGGGAGCAGTCCTAATAATCTCCCTGACATCAAGCACACATAACCCAGTTTATGACAAAACAATACAGCTCTGGTTTGCATTTTTTGTTTTGTTTCATTTTTCCTGCTGGAAATTAACCCTACATAAAAGTGTTATTTGGGGAACCAGCAGTTAGTGTAATGGCTATGTCACTGGACTCCCACATAGTCGACCGTGGTTCGTGTCCCGGACCCGGTGGCTTAAAACTCACACCGGGCGTGTGTGCGTGTGTGGCCAAGATCCCGAGAGGAGAATGGAGAGAAGGGATTGTGGCGTGGCCATCCCCCCTGGGGGGTGATTTCTTGCTTTCTGTCTCTATGTCTCTCTCTGTCTGTCTGGCGAGCACACGTGCCCTATAGTGAAAACCTCTCTAAAAAAAAAAGAAAAGAAGTGCACTGTCTTTTTTTCATATGTATATATATATGTATATATATATATATATATACTCACACATATATACATACATGCATATACATGTATATATACTCACACACATATATAATATATATATATATGTATAAAACTACCATTTGTTTTATATATATATATATAAACACACACACACACACGTTGTGTGTGTGTGTGTGTGTGTGTGTGTGTGTGTGTGTGTTGGAGGTCTTACACTAAAAAAAGACAAAGAGAAAAGGAGAGGGAAAGATCACTCTCCAAATGTGCATGACCATGCTATAATCTGTTCTCCCCAACTTCTCCATTTTGTTGGGAGTGTGGTCATGCTGTACCCAGGCCTCATGTGGTTTTCAAACTGCTGGGCCAAGATCAACCCAGGATTGGTCATGTGCTATTTTACTTCCTTAACCACTAGGCCATAGGGCTGCTCCCACCTTCCACAATCTACGTAATTTTTATTAAATGTGAATGTATCATGACATACCAGCCAAGAAATATGCCTTATTGAGTTACTTTCAAGTGTGTTCATTCATTCTGAATTGTAGAATTTTGTTCATAATTGCCAGTAGGTCCACTCTGAGCTGTTTCTCTCAGAATTCAGAAAAACAAGTCAATTCTATTGCTTGATTGAATGTACAAAATAAATTAAAATTTTAAAAAAGTCGATTCTGTTGACTGACAGTATAAAACTGGCACATTGCACAGGTATCAGGCATGTCGGAGATACCTAAAACATTCATTTAATGAATTAATGAATGAATGCAAACTACAAAAGCATTTACATGTGAATACACCTACACATATATACCATATTTCATTACTTTTAAGAAGCAATTTTCCACATTCTAATATCTCTGAAATTAAGATATTTTAAAAATTGATAGTGTTCGCAGAATTTTTTTGTAAAACACTAATGACAGATATTAAAATAATTTTGTATACTCAATGAAATGCATTTTATACCTCCACTTTTTGTGTATCATGTGTTCCTTCTATGTAGGCCTATGCCTGCATCACATTGAGATAATGTATTTGCTTCTCATAATTAACTATCAAAATAGAACGTTTTCATCAGCTTTTCCTTTACAGCCTTAGCTATATGTTAATACTTGCCACTGTTAATTTATTTGAGGGGTCTAAGATTTTTTTCTCCACTGATAAGCATTTTACAAAATTGTCTTTTGCAATTGCATGTAACATAGGAATGACGATTTAGTGTCTACTGACATATGGCAGGGTGTAGGCATTTGTGAACCATCCAGAATGTTTGCTGAATATGCTTAGCTCAGGAAAATTTCTACATTATTCATAAGCCACTTCTAATGCCATTCTATTAAGGGTTCCTTCACCACTGCAGTGTCTGGAATTTGAAGGCTTGGCCTTTGATATCCACTTTCTTCTGTGTGGGCTCCACTACCTAACTCTGTTCGTTATGTAAGTGTTGGTGTTGGAGTGGGTGGCAATACTCTGAGTTGTCATAGCAACCAGAAATTCTTTTTATTACTAATCTTGACATTGGCTATCAATTGTTACTTTATTTATTTTTTTAAAGAATTATTTTATTTAACTTTAGTTTTTATTATTATTATTTTCCAGTTTGATCAGAGAAAGATAGAGAAAGTGAGAGAGGGAAAGTGAGAAGCAAGCCACCAGATCTGGGACTTGAACCAAGGTTGGCCATGTGGGAGTCCAGCGCCTTTAACCACCACCCCATTTGTTGGGCCCCAATTGTTACTTTATAAACCCATTATGAAAAAAGGCCCCACATTCCATATCTAATTGATCAAGTATAGATCATTTGTTTTCAAAATATTTTAGAAAGAATTCAACAACAGATTTCAAACGGGTTTACAATGAATTAGTATGTCAACAGCCTGAAGTAAAGGACAGTATCTGTCTAGTGAGTTTGAGGGGCCATAATATGTCCTTCAAAATCCAGAGTCCCTGGCCATTTGTCCAGATTATTTTTCTCTTTTTAATTTTCTACAACAATTATGCACAGTTCTAGAGATTTATAGAAGTAGGGTGCTCTCTCCTAGATATAATGCTTCTATGTTTCAGCCTGAGGACATTCACTGGCTTATTTTCCATAGATTGACACAGATCTTTTTTATTTTGTTCATAATCTTGTAGTTTCCCCTACTAATGACATTAATAATACTTTAAAAGAGGTGCTAAATATTCTCTCTTTATACAAACCTCTGGAACATACAGCAGCAGAAAGGATAGAACAAAACTAAGTGCCTTAATATCCAAGTAGAAAGTAGAGAAGTACTTTCAAGAAGGATTAGTTTATAGTTCAGTCTAAATGCTTGGGTTTAAATTATTGCTTACACTTGATGGCACTGAATTTATGTAAAAGCAGGATGATTACTGGTTGCTTCCTTTGACATGATTTATGATGGCCTCATTAGATATCAAAACTGATGTCAGACGTACTTGTCTAGGGTTCCCATTGCATCTCAGTGGACTTTTACCACATAGGGAACAAAATTAGAATGTTTGCATCGGTAGATCAGTGGATGGAACTGCCCAGGGATACCATGTGCCATGAATTATGTACTCTACAATGTATATTCTATAAATATTTTATGAGCCATCAACTGGTTGAGCAATAGTCTAGCTGATTTTTTTTTAATAGTGAACAGAGCATCTTCTTTAGATTTTTATCATTTTATATGCCATATGTTTTCATTTGACAGATCTCTGGATAATTCAGGCAAAAAAAAGGGAAGTGAGCACGGTATAAAAAATACCTGAAATTGGCTTCTAGGCTTGAATTCTCTAAGCTTATGATTCTCAAACAAGGGAGTACATCAAAGAAAACTTGAGGAGCTTTGTAAAATAAGAATGTTAGAGCCATCTGAGACCTCTTGGTTCAGTGCCTCCAGAGAAAGGGACCTGGATAAATCTTTTAAAATAGATTTCAGGTGCCTCTGACTCTTCACTCTGATGCAGAACTACAAACATAAGTAAGCAGTCTGTTACTGATTTATTTGGTATGTACATTTACAGTATGTATCTCTTTATATATAAAATCTTTGCGATATTCACATGCCAGGTGATCTTTCTCTCTCCTATTTAAAAGTCAACATATGCTTATGTTGTTGCCTATACACTCTCTTAGATTTGTATTGCACTTTAACTTTAGAAAAGTGCCTTCATTTTATTCTCGCAACTATGGGTGTGCAAGTTGGTTCTCCACACATGAGTATCTGGTTGAGAAAAATCTATGGGGCCTCAAACTCAGTCCACATACTCAGTGAGAAACTACACCACGCTGGGTTTCCCAGACTCCTAATTTTTACAAAGGTGTGCCATGGGCTGGTGACAATCCTGAAGTAGGCAAACTAGGGATTACTGTCCACATTTAAGATAAAACAAGTTTGAGAGGCTCAGAAAGGATGAATAGCTATTCCAAGATTTCACAGAGAATGAGTGGCTAATGTAGATGAAATCACTTGGCTTAATCTGGTATTTTCGTCTGTCATACTGGAAATTATTCCCACATATTCTTCATAATCCTCGTGCAATGCAACCATAACAGTTTAGTGATGCTCAGTTTATTTGTTGAACCTGGTTCTGGCCATAGAATTAAAGAAAAAAAATTTTTTTTCCTTTTTGGTCAAAAGTGATTTTATCAACTTTGGTTGTGACTTATATTTGAATGCAAACAAACAGAGGAACAAAATAAAATGATGGTTTTAAAAATTCTAAGTTATGCTAAATATCCATTATTTACTAACAAATAGAAAAATCATTTAAATTGCTGGGAGTTTTCATAAAGGTAATGTTGTGTAGAAGGTCATCATCCTAATGCTAGGACTGTCTTGTAATTCACTGGAAACAGGAGGTGAGGAAACTCAGGGAGCAGTCCTAATAATCTCCCTGACATCAAGCACACATAACCCAGTTTATGACAAAACAATACAGCTCTGGTTTGCATTTTTTGTTTTGTTTCATTTTTCCTGCTGGAAATTAACCCTACATAAAAGTGTTATTTGGGGAACCAGCAGTTAGTGTAATGGCTATGTCACTGGACTCCCACATAGTCGACCGTGGTTCGTGTCCCGGACCCGGTGGCTTAAAACTCACACCGGGCGTGTGTGCGTGTGTGGCCAAGATCCCAAGAGGAGAATGGAGAGAAGGGATTGTGGCGTGGCCATCCCCCCTGGGGGGTGATTTCTTGCTTTCTGTCTCTATGTCTCTCTCTGTCTGTCTGGCGAGCACACGTGCCCTATAGTGAAAACCTCTCTAAAAAAAAAAAAAAAAAAAAGTGTTATTTGGCCAGTCTCCAGGACTTTAAGGATGCAACTTTTGTGCTTACCTGACCATCTGTCTGTGCCCTCTCTGATTGTCATTCTGTCCTGAATCTCACTAGATCGCTTTCTCTCTTGACTCTTACTCCTCAGAGAGGTTCAAGAGTTATTCCAAGGTTTCACAGGTGACATGTACCCAGCAATCCCACATTGATCTTTTCTGCTAGCAACATTACTCTTCCCTCTTATTTCCGAAGCCTGGAAATAAGACCTTCCTCTCAACTCCCTATATAAAACATACACAAGAATGTCTTGATGTATCCATGTATCCCTTTTATTTGTTTTGTTTATCCATCTATACCCTCTAATAGATAGCACCTTCAGTGGGGTCATGACACTGCAGCCCATCCCCAGCCTGCTGCTGGCCCTAGATCATGGCACACGTGCACAACATACCCAGTGGATTCTCTGGGCTTGACTGGAAATACTTCTCACGTGGAAGTGCCTTGCAAAGTGTCATATTTTACTATTAGTACCATTGTTCAGTGTTGTTTATATGCCTTAATTTACACATAATAAACAACGAATAGGAATAATGGATAGAAAGTTCAACGTTAAGAATACACAACCCATAACCTCCAAAGAGGTCCCTTTTTGGGCTGGTTCCCTCTCCTACTACAGTCTATCTCTATGTGCTGGGGTAGTTCACTCAAAATTACTGCCAGAACTCCAGGCCTCTCAGCCACTGGAGTCCAAGCATAACGATCCTCAGCTACAGAAAAAGGAAAGCTGTCTCATTTTAAGACCTGTATCCATAGTCTTCAATTTCTGCTTCATTTCTTTCTAAGATTCTTAGAAGTAGCAATGTCTATTACTTTAGAAAACTTACTCCTACCTAGAGGGGTGCAGCTTATCCCTGTGGACACCACAAGGCAGTCAATTAAGTCAGATATCAGTATGTTAATCGAGATCTTAGTTATCCCACCTCCAGCAGTAGTCCATGCCAGACACTGACTCTTCATCAGTGTGTAGCTCTACCACGGTTAGCCAAGCTAGATCTTACTTTCTCATCTGAAGATTTCCAATAACGTTGAATTTGGTTTCAAAGATCACTTTTTATCATTCTACTCATCAGTTCTCATCTTCTCTTACCAGTTCTCATTTCTTCATATGTCAAATGGAGATGAAAAATCTTTTATGAAGTTTTTAAGGATAAAATATAATACATAATACCATACTATTTAAATGGTACATTTTGTGTAAATTTCATCTATTTAATTTTTTATACATTTACATTTAATTTTGATTTGACAAACTATAAAATAATTACAATATTTCATGCACTGTTCTATAGGCTTTACAAAATAATACATTTCCTCTTCAAGCTATCACTTTGAAAATTTATGACTATCAACATCTTATCTTCTCTCTGAGGCTCAGAGAAGTTGAGCAATTTGACCCAAGTCATACAGCCAGCAGTGGAGATGTCAGTCTGGTTTCAGAATTCATGCTATTAGTCATCTTACATAAGCTTAAAATTTTGCCATCTTATTGACATAACTGAAGTAAATAACGACAACTAAAACTTATTGTGTGACAGTTAATTTTATGTGTCAACTTGACTGTGTCATGGAATACCCAAATACTTTGTTAAGCATTATTTCTGGGTGTTTCTGTGAGGATGCTTTTGGATGAGATTAACGTTTGAATTGGTAACTCTGTGAAGCAGATTGCCTTCCCTAAGTGGGTTGGTATTCCGGTGCTTTGAGAGCCTGAATAGAACAAAAAAGTAGAATGGAGAATTCCCTTTCTCTGCCTGATAGCTTAAGCTGGGACTTGATCTTCTCCTGGCCTTGGACAGAGACTTATGCCTTTGGTATACCTGGTCTCTCATTTTTCTCTCTTTTTCTAAGAATCCTAATTAATAGTACTTGCAATATGAATGAATTTACAAATGAATGTTTCACTTAATGGAATTAATTATCCAAACATAAATCACCAAGAAAACAAGGATCTGTATCTTTCAGATGTCTGGTGTATGAGGCCTCTTTTTGAAATATTATGATTATCAGTTATGGATAGGAAACAAAAGTAAGGCTTCTATCTTTAATCTGGGTGTTGCTAGATTAAGTGTGGTCCCAGGATGAGTAACATCAGTGTAATTTGAGGATTTGTTGAAAATGTGGATTCTTGGGTTCACTCAGACCTATTAAATAAGAATCTAGAGTTTACCAATGGCCCCAGGTGATTTGTAAAGTTTAAGAAGTGCTGGTTCAAACAGTGTATGTTCAATCACTAAAATTATACTACTACATTGGTGTAAGCAGCTGTTCACCCGTTGGTGTAAGCAGCTGTTCACCGTATGAGACCAGAGAGGTGAGTACTATGCTGGCATACCTACAATGCATTTGCAGCTGGAAAACTCTGTTCTAGTAGATGGTGTTTACTACAAAGAAAGACCCCTCTTTAAAGTTTCTTCTGTCTGATACAGGTGTCCAAGGGCATCATTTTAAGGTCCATTTCAAGTGATAAAGAGCCCATGAAATCCAATCTCAAGTATAATTTGTGGATCTGATGGTACATAAGCACATAAACCTGTTTATGTCATCCAGGTGATGTGTGTGTTTCAGATTCTTGGTGCTTTCCTAAAACTGTGTGTGTTTCAGATTCTTGGTGCTTTTTTCTCTTCTGATTTACACATTGATCCTTCTCCTCCTGCCCAGAGAGTTTGACTTCCAGCTATCCACAGTGACTCTTCTGTTCTGGTCTAAATACCCTTACTAAGTTTTTCTTGAGCCTTTCTGTCCTGTTTTACACTCTGATACTTACGGAGGACTTTTATGCAGATTCTGAAAATCATACCGTCTAGTTATACCTAAGAGCGGACCCTTATTGAAGTGTTCACAATATCTGCATGATCAGTGTCTACAGGATTGGTCATGTACACCTGGCTGCCCCTGCTTGTGATCCTACTCTTTCAGGCTTGCTCTGCCTCTGGTCAGTCCACGATCCATCAGCCTTCCTTGCCTTGCACAGAGACATAGGCACTGTGAGCACTTCTTTATTACGGGTGAGTATGGGAACACAGGTGCTCTACAAATACGCTGGGGCTGCAAACACATTCAGTTACGGGGGGACTAAATTCTGTCCTAATATCTGCCATCAGAACAGCCTATTCTGCTCAATAAGAACATGGAGAACTCCCAGTTTAATTGTATTAATGGCAATAATCTAATCCTATCATCTAATCAGATTAGATATTTTATGATCCAATCAGCTGCTTAAATAAAATAATGTGCCTCAAGCTGTTAACGTGATGCTTGGGCCCAGTATGTGTTAATAAGTGCTCAATGTCTTTCCCCTGCGAACAGTTAAAATAAAATACACAAGTACTGCTTTGATGTGTGGGTAAACCTGTCGTTAGTGTCTCTATTTTAAATCTGTCCTGGGGGCATATTGTAAGCATCATAAGAAAACTCCGTGGCCATTAAATTCTAGTGGACAGCCTACCTTCTAGGCAGCAGCACATCATCCAGAAAAGTAGTTTTGGGGGGCTTTATTTTTGTGACAATGGTTTTTCCATAATCAATAAAAGCTACAGAACAGTCTTTGCAAAACCCAGGGTCGCTGGAAGAGTGTGATGCCAGCTTGTGAATGAACAGTATGCATTCTGTTCAACTTGGTTCAAATCACTGAGCATCTGGTTTTTGCAGATAATGGATAGCATTTATCCAGACACCTGGCATGTGCAAATTGCTTCTCATTTTTGTACTTGCAAATTAGGAATCTAAGACCCCTGCAAAGTTATGAATAAATAATAGGCTAAGGGCTTACAGACCAAAGTCATTGTAAAAATAGACAAGTCTTAGCTCCAGACTTAACAGGCAAGTGGTCCAGCCCCTATTAGTTATTGCCATGTTTGTAGCTTACATTTACCAGTCATTTTTTTCCTTCCTTCCTTCCTGCCTGCCTCCTTTCCTCCTTCCTTTTTTCTTTTTTTTTTCTTTCTTTCAAGGGATTGTCCTCATTTTTGATGGTCTTTGACAAATGGTGCACATAGGAAATACAGTTTGGCATAGCAAGCCTGGAAAAATAAGATTAGAGACCTTTTTTTTTTTTTTTCTTTTCATAAAGGCTCAGAAAATAGTGAAAAAAAGTGCATCTTTCCATTTTATCAGGTTCCCCTTCTATGCCCTGACTTTCCTTTTGGCAAATCACCTCTCCCCAGTATTCTGTTATTTCTTCTCTGTTCTGAAACTTGTTTTCAGAAGACATACAAAAATACTCATACTAATGAGCAGACAGCTGTTAAAATTGCAGTATGTTCTTTTTACCAAGAATATTGGTATTTTAAACTACAGACAAGAAACCACATAGCAAAGGGAAAAGAAGGATCCATTAACTGTACGTGTTAGGCATTAATGAGCAGCAGGAGGAAATATTTTGATGGGATGAGATAGAGATCTTAAGTCTTATTAACATTGCTCCACACAGGTTACCCCCTGTGATTCAGGACAGAAAATCAGGACTGAAGCAAAATACTGGAAGAGATGCATGGACATCTGTTAGGATCAGTGAAGGAGAAGACAAAGAAACAAATTTCGGTAATGCCAAGAACTTGAAGTTAGCACACAATGTGAAGACAGTCTTTTGAAGATTGATAAGACTTTATGTAAAAGTTTCAAATTATTACTGATTTTTTTTTAGTATTTTCACTTCTTTCGTGTTTGATTTGCTTGAAGTACTTTTGTGCAGAAAATAAACTCTAGACAGTAAACTTGAATCAGATATGCTTAAAGGCCTGTAAGATGGCCCCTAGCTGCTCTTGCCTCCAGATATCCATGCCAAGGTGTAATCTTTTCCATGTTAAATATTGTTGAACCATGTAACAAATGAAATATTGTGGAAGTGACTTTCTATTATTTCTGGAATGTTATGTTACAAATTTATTGAGCTTTTTGCCTTGTGCTCTCTTGTATCACTTGGTCTGGAGGAAGCCAGATGTAATGTTATAAGAACATTAAAGGAGTCTCCATAGAAAGCCTGTGGGGAGAGGAAATAGTCTCCTGTTGTCAACCGGCTGATCTTGCCACCGTATGAATGACGACCCCATATACAGATCTTTCAGCCTTCATCTCGCCTTGCTATGATGACAACCCCAGGTGGCACCTTGACTGCCTTCTCATGAGACTCTGAGCCAGAACCCTCCCACTAAGCAACTCCCAAATCCTGACCCACAAATGGTGTGAGAGAGAATAAATGTTTGCTGTTATTTTAAGGTAATAATTCAGGGGTAGTTTTTATGCATCCATAGATAGCTAGTACGGATGTGCAAGGCAAGGATTCAGGCTGAAAGTCTGGGTAGACAGGTCAATTAACCAACTGAGTAAATGTGACCTTAGTGGCCCAACATGATCCAGCATGATTCTAGACATTGCAGTTAGAAGTTAAAAAAACACAAGGTCCCCATTCTTGGATAAAGAGAGGAATATGTGGAAAGATGATCTTGAATTCTGTAGGTATTCTGAGCTAGAAAGGAGAAGATAGACAGTTAATGGCTTGTGCAAGAGGTAGCACCTGAGGTGTCCCAAGAAAAGAAGAATTAACAATGAACTTAAGAGAGTTTTCTCGGTAGAAGGAATATGATTAGAAGAGTTGATGATGGAAATTAAATTTCAAATAAGCTCCACAAGGAGAGGGACCATGTGTGTTGGAGTCCATACCCTATCTGCAAGTACATTTTATTGTACATATCTAAGGGAAAGACGAGATGCCATGTATTTTTTCACTTCTGGTCCTTCACATTTGTTCTTTCTCCCTACCTACATACATGATGCTGTTTTTCTTCCTCAATAGCCAGTTATCTAATATGTCACATTCCATCTGTGCAGGAAAGAGTTAACATAGTAGGTCTGAGACTGCTATCCTTCAAAGGGATGCTTGTATTGTTGGCTCTTGCCTGGTGTGAGGGACTTGAATTTGTGGAGTGTTCTCACCATTCCATAACTGAAGAGAGCAGCTCACAGTACCTAAACTTTGTAAAACCAATGTCTATGCGGAACACTTGATTCCTACTGGAAGTCTAGGATTTGGTTACATGCTAGGTAGGGAATGTCTGCCTGGTCAGCCCTCAGTCTAAACCTTGGGTCCTAATTCTCTAATGAGCTTCTTTGCAGCCATTATTTTGTGTTGTTACAAGTCAGTGCTGGAGGAATTAAATGCATCCTGTGTGACTCTGGGTGGGAAAGGAGTCTGGGGAGCTTGTGTCTGTTTTCCTCTGGACTTTTCCTTACATGACTTTTCCCTTTGCTGATTTTGTTTTCTTTTTTTATCCTTTTGAGTAATATATCATTGTTGCAAGTACAGTTCTCTGATGAGTCCTATGAGCCCTCCTGGCAAATCATAGAACCTGAGGGAAATCTTGAAGAGCCTCCACACAATATCCATGGGCAGTTCTGTCAGCATTGAAATATATCCCAAATATGACCATGCCTCATCTCTTCCATGGGTTAGACCCTTGTCAAAAAACACGATCATTTCTCTCCTAGCTTGCTGATCCTTCCAACTGGTCTTGCTGTTTGCACTCATCTCTCTTTTTTTTTTTTTTTCACAGCAGAGTGAACTAATTAAAACACAAACATGAACCTGTTGCTTTTCGGTTCAACCCTCTGGTCACCAGATACTGCACTTGAAGAGAAAGCAGAGCACTTACTATGACCTAAATAACCCAGCATCCTCCCAGCTTCCATGTTCTTCTCCCTCCACTCCTGTTCACTCCACTCCAGCCTGCTTTTCCTCACAGACATTGTTTTCCCTTAGAGTCTCTACACTCACAGACATCTCACTCTGGAATTTCTGGCCAGAAGTACCACCGTGGCTCAATCCTTTCACCCCTTTAGACTTTTTTTTTTTTTTTTAATCAAATATATCTTCTTCTATGAGGCTATTCGTCATACTCTACGTAAAATGCCAACCTCTCCGCTCATCCCCCGTCCCTCTTTACTTTGTCTACTAACACTTACCTGTTTCTTGTCTATGTCTCTTGCTGGACTGTAAGCTTCCCGAGAGCAGGGATTTTTGTCTCTTGTGTTCACTACTGTATCTCCAGTGCCTGTAACTGCTCCACAGAGAAGGTACTCTGTAAATACTTGATGAATTAATAAATACATACATGAATGAGTGAATAAATGATATATGACCCAGCCCCAAGTCTTACCTCTTCTGTATACCTCTTCTTAATTTCCAAAGAATCTTGTATACATTTCTTTTTGTTTATAGTTTATCTCTCCCCTTGCCTACTACTACTGAATTATTTACTAATTCTTTATGTATTCTCTGGACCTAGAACAGTGCCTGGCATGTTGTAATTGTTTAAAAGACAATAATCATCAAATTTGTTGAATGCATGAGTGAATAAATTACTTTTCTTGTTCGCAGCTAGCAATGTATTAGTATCCCATTTGCACTGTAGGTAAATTTGGGTTTGTTTTCTGATTTAGTCATGCTAAATGGTTCAATTGGGCTTTTGTTTGTTCCTTTGATTGGTACTGCTTAACTTAATTTTCAGTTCTATTTGTTAAATTTATAAATCAATTCTGCTTGTAGCCATTTATAGTTTATATTAGAAATCCTGAGAAAACAAAGATTTTTTTTTTTTCAAATTTCCCCGAAAGGGGAATTTTATTGATTACTTTATTCCCTTACAAACAGACCAACTGTAATCAAATGAGGTGAACATTTACCTCAGGATTTTGCCATCTTCATAATAGAAAAGATGAGGCTTAGAACTGGATCACTTGACCCTTTCTCTTATTATCTCCTCCCAGTTCAAAATGCTTACATCTCTTGATAGCCAGCATTCTCTTAGATCTGCAGTTGGGCTCAACACATTCAAGCCTCAGCACAATCTTCTTTGTAGTTTTTGCCTTTTTCCGGAAAACAGGCTTAGTCTGTCCACCATAGCCACTCTGCTTCCTGTCTATAGAAGGTCCGGCAGGTTTTAGGGACGTTCACCATGCTTGCGGGCCTGCTATCTGCACAAAAAGAGAGATGAAGGAACCAGCAGTTAGCGTAATGGCTATGTCGCTGGACTCCCACGTAGTCAACTGCGGTTCGCGTCCTGGACCCGGTGGCTTAAAACTCACGCCGGGCGCATGTGCATGCGTGCCCAAGATCCCGAGAGGAGAATGGAGGAGAAGGGATTGCGGCGTGACCATCCCCTCTGGGGGGTGATTTCTCGCTTTCTGTCTCTATGTCTCT